>NW_017670247.1:1918847-2050413 GCF_001879085.1 Nicotiana attenuata | reverse complement strand
ATCATTACACATTCCATGTCTCTCATATTCGTAGAAAATGCACCTCTTCAACCATGGTAGAAATCAACAAGAACTCTCTCAATTCCGTTTGCATAAATTAAACTTCCAGGACGGAATCCTTCTAACTCGACCAAGCTAAGCAAGCCATCAAAACCCAAGAGCATTGCTGCAAAATACTTGTAAGGGCTCATTACTTCGAACACATACGAAGAATTAACCATATCCTTACCATACCGATTCGGTCTACTATCAAGCTATTCCATCTATCTAATTTCCTTTCTGATTCATCATCAACTTGATATTCCCCCTTGCTGTAGCACCACAGTTCCTCAACCCAGGCTCACTACACGAGACCCAAGAACAAGACCACACTGTCTAAGGCCCATAAGCCACTAAATCCTCTCTTAAATATTCCCAGAAACACCACATTCCAAAATACTTTACTCTGAAGAACTTCCTGCGAATCTAAATCCGTTACCTTTGCTTTCCAGATACTGATACATAGAATCCCATAATTAACAAAAATACCACAAGTCTTGACCTTTTCCAATGAAAACACAGTCTCTAACCACATACACAACCTTAGACACCTGATTGTTACATGTAGAATCTTGAACACATTAAAATCATTCTCGAGAGTCATTCACTCTACTCGTACCGCAATTAGCCTGATCAAACGAACCGAACAACCCGTGTCTCAATAGCACTCTGACACCGCAGAATGTAACCTTATCCCAATACAACCAAGCAACTTCCTGCTCTATGCACCGAGCATTCTTTACCAACAACCACTTAAGACATCCCGTGATCCTCTTACCCTATGAAGCATAATATATCCTTTACTTAGTCGAAAATCTTCCTTTACTCGAGCCATCCTCGGTCTCAATCTCCGCAAATCACAACTGATTCAGCAGCACCCTCAAACTGGAACCAATGTAGTACATAACCGTACAATCAGCTAATCAATAGCAAACTCCCCAACTTGGATCGAAGCCATGGATCATAATACGCTCAATAACTCATAACACTTATACTCTACTGATGCCACAGTACCCTAGTGAGATTAAACTCAAATCCTTTGCAAGCTTGTGCAAACACAAATCATTTAGTACTTTAAATCTTTTGCAACTCTCGCAACAGTTAAGCCCACTCTCTAGGCGATCCAATTTAGATGTCAACACATTTTCTTCACTTGTAAATGAGATTTCTAATAGATAACATAAGGATCACACAACTTTAGAACACTCCGCAGGAGATGACCCACCTGCTTTGCCTCTACCTACCATTTCTGTATACCTTCCACCGTCCTAAACTGTATGCAGTCGCTTAGTCTTCCTGAGTCTGAACTCATACCGCAACATAAAATTTTTACTTCACTCTCAACTGGAAACATGCAAAGATTCTTCACGCGCCCATAACTCGGAGCTACACATTCAATCACAAAATCATACACTTGATAGTTCATCTATCATGCAGCAGACCTTCCTCGTCACTTCCAAGTCTCATAGATACATCTCGCAGTACCAATACACTCTCCACATAGCTACCCAGCCGTCACTTCCACTAATAGGGACAATACCGAACATATAAGTTCAAAACACTTATTCACACATTCACCACCTCGGTGCTCAAGCCATAGACAAAGATCCGGCCTCAAGTCCTCCAGACTGGCCCAACGTCAACTCACAGAGATCACATCTCGCCCCTCGATCGGGAAATCACAAGCCACCAAGGCACATCTAATTCTGAGCGCTCATGTGCGCATACGGACACGTGGAAAGAATTCAAAGAGTTACTTTTCAAGCTGAATCAAGGACGCACGATAAGAATTCAAGAATGTAAAGTTTTCCTAATGGTTCTGCAGCCTCTCGAGGATAAGTACAGACGTCTCCGTACCGATCCACGAGACTCTACTAAACCGGCTCATGACTCGCGAGACCAAGTAACCTAGGCTCTGATACCAACTTGTCACGACCCCAGCCCCGGTCGTGATGGCGCCCAACACACTGCTAGGCAAGCCCGACCAATTAAATAACCTTAACCATTGTAGCCAGTTCGTGAATTAATTAACACAGATGATTACCAAGTCAAAATACTAAAATCCGTGAATAGAGTTAAACATGCGGAAATCCCAAAAAATAAAATAACTACACAGCCCGAAGAATCCGATGTCACAAGTTTGAGCCTCTAATATATGAGTGTCAACCTACTACATATCGTTCTCTAGAAATGCGAAAATTAAAATAAATAAGATAGAAGGAAGATCAGGATTGCGAACGTCAACTGCAGCTACCTTGAAACTCCCAAATATGATGCTAGGCAGAGAAGTCCTCACTCAGCCTCAGTAGTACCTGGATCTGCACGCATGGTGCAGGGAGTAATGTGAGTACTCCGACCCAGTGAGTAATAAACATAAATAAAGGCTGAGAATAAGAAATCCTGAATAGGCACAAAGTAATTCTATAAATACAGCAACTTGAACCCAGTAGCATACAATCAATAAATCAGTGAAAACAATTATAGAAATATCACAACAGATAAATAAGTAAATGACAATCAAAATATGCAATGCAACACATAGACCGGTACTCTCTAGTACCCGCTGCGGCGTGCATCCCGCTCCATTTATTTATCGTCGACGGCGCTCACTGGGGGTGTGCAGACTCCGGGAGGGGCCCCTTACGGCCCAAGCGCAATAATAAGCCATCTCGTGGCATCAACTAGGCCCTCAGCTCTCATATCAATATCAATATCATACCGCTGCGGCACGCATCCTGATCCCATACTCAGTCCAAAATCACATAAGCCTCTCGGGCTCATTAATATAGAAATATTTAGCCCAAACTTCATTTACAAATATTAATTAAGTTTCTAGTTTGAGAAAAGTGGCTGAGTTTGCAAAACAGTATTAAATTCTAGGACTGAGTTCAATGATATGTAGAAATGGTAAGAAACCAGTAATAACAATCCCTGAAGGATTTAATCGATTGGCACGAAGCCCAAATATAGCAAGCAGCTCAATTAAAATAATAATAAGTGAATTTCAGTCAAATACGCAGTATGTTCATCTACCGTGATGGACCAAGTCACAATCCCCAACGGTGCTCTACCCCACGCTCGCTACCCGGCGTGCAAGTCACCTCAATATAACACTACGATATGCAAACACGGGGTTTCAAACCTTCAGAACAGCATTTACATCTATTAATCACCTCAAGCCGGCCAAAATCCTAGTTCGCTATGCCCTTGCCTCTCGAATCAACCTCCTCGTGCGCCGAATCTGATCAAAACCACAACGAATACGTCACAATACGCCAATGGAACAATACCCAAGCGAAAACAATCGAAAAATATATGAAATCTCGAAATTAGCAAAACCCAAGCCCCGGGCCCACTTCTCGAAAATCAGAAAATTTAACATCAATGGATTCTTTATCTCGCCACGAGTCTATACATATAAATATTACCAAAATCAAAGTCCAAATGACCCCTCAAATCCCCATTTTAACTCTCTTAAGTTTCAAGCCCTAACCTCCATTCTAACTCCTTATTTCCTTGGTTTTTTTCAGTCTAAATTCACAATAAAAACGTGTTTTTAGTTCATAGAACTTACCTCCAATCAATCCCCATCGAAATCCTCTTCAATTCCCGTCCAAAAGCTCTCAAGGTTGCTCAAAAATGGTGGAAATAAGACTTGGTTCGCGGATGAAATATTTAATAAAACCCTTCTGTCAGCTGACATTTAACTCTATGCGAACGCGAGGGTCCACTCGCGTTCGCGATGAACAAAAATGCTTCTGACCAAAAATAGCCTATGCGAACGAGTACATCTCCACGCGAACGCGAAGGGCAACTGCCCTGGGACCCAATTCCCTTACGCGAACGCGGACCTTCTCCCGCGAACGCGAAGCTTGCTCACCTAAGCCTCCGCGATCGCGAGTCCTCCAACACGAACGCGAAGGTCAAAAATTCTGGCCCTCAAATTCCTTCTATGCAAACGCGATGTCCCACACGCGTTCGCGAAGGCCAATAACCTGCTGCACTGACTGCAGAATTTCTGCAACATTTTTCCCAGTTCAAACCTCCCGTTAGCCATACGAAATCACCCCGAGGCCCCTGGGACCTCAACCAAAAGCAGCAACGCATCCTAAAACATCATTCAAACTTGCTCCAATCATCAAAACACCTCAAACAACACCAAAACCATCAAATTACATCGGATTCAAGCCTAAGTTCTTCTAAAACTTCTGAAACACGCATTTGATCAAAAACCCAATCAAAACACCTCCGAATGACCTAAAATTTTGCACACACATCCCAAATAACCTAATTAAGCTATTGCAACTCTCGGAATTCCATTCCGACCCTCGGATCAAAATATCACCTATCAACCGGAATTCGCCAAAATACTAACTTCGCCAATTCAAGCCTGATTCTACATCGGACCTCCAAAATTACTTCCGATCACACTCTTAAGTCACAAATCATCCCCGGAAGCTAACCGAATCATCAGAATTCATATTCGAGCCCTCTAACACAGAAGTCAACGTCCGGTTGACTTTTTCAAAATAAACCTTCCTTAAAGAGACTAAGTGTCTCATTTCCTTCTAGAACCAATCCAAATCAACTCGTTCACACCCAATACTGATAATGAAGCATAAAGAAATAGAAAATGGGGCAAACGGGGCTGTAACTCACGTGACGACGGGTTGGGTCGTCACACATGTATACTTGGATCTAGTTGTGTCACTTTTCTTAACTACCAAAGCTTTCTTATTAGCAACAAAATAGAAATTGATGACCTGTCTTGCTTCAGGTAAATCCTTAAAGGTCATACCTAAGTATAGATCCATATAATTTTTCAATTTTATACCTAGATTTTCCCCCTCTCTTGGTTAAGTATTTCAAGTTCCTCAAAATTATATTCATCATAGTCAGATGCACAAAACTGAAACAAATCATCACTTTCTTCACCCTGAGTAGCAACTTCTACTTGTACATCAAGATTTTCAGTATGTTCTATGGTATTTAAAGCAACTGCAGTAAGCTCAAGGTCATCCCTATCAACAGCAAAGAACTGTATAACCTTTAATTGAAAAGAAATGAGAAGCTGAAGTGCCCTAATTCCATTATCATTATTAACCACATAATACTTGCCGGATGGGCCTTTCACTAAAAGTTGTTTAACTTTATTAAACCCTAAATTAATGAACTCTTCACTAATGTCTCTAACAGACAACAAATCTGGATTAAAATTAGTCTAGTTGTCGACCAGAGAACCACTATAAAGTAACTAAGGTGAAAGACCCAATGACCCCCATAGTTGAAAATAATATTCACTTTATCAATCATCCTTGAAACAAGCACATGCAAAAAAAGGGATAAACAAACACAGATGGACCACATCAGCTATCAATAAATGACAAAAGAAAACGACAAACATAACCATAAAAAGTCACAGCTTTACACAATAAACTATCATTTTCACGCGGGTATTGTACCAGAAATAAAATAAATAAAAAAAAAGAACAAGGCTTTTCAGAACCCTAGATGATTTAGAGATTAAAGGGGTTTAAAAATTAAAAAAGAAATTATAAAAGCTACTCACCTTGATGTTGTCATTGAATCTCAGACATCAATTTTCTACCAATCTCTCCTCGCGATTATACCTAGCAGTGAAAACCCTAGTTGAAGTGCGGTGAAATTGGAGAGGGATCGATCGATTTTGTCTAAGTTAAAGGGAAAAGTGGGAAATGGGTATATAAGAATGGGGTCGGGTAAAAAGGTGTGTAGGGGGGTTAGTAAAAAAAGGGAAAATTAATTAGTTGATTTAATTAAGACAAGTGGCACACTTAAATCGTATTAGGCTAAAGTAAGGCCCAATTAGCCAAGAGGGGCAATAATACCACGGTTTGGGTAACGGCAGGGACACAGATGGGTTCAATATTTAATGGAGGGTATTTGTGCACCAAGGCGAAGACTACAGGGACATTTTAGGCCCTTTTCTGTTCATTGTACTATCTCAAACCATAGTCCTGGAAAAAAAATTGGTACAAAATTGTTGTTTTTATAATGAACTACATAATTAAAAAACCGACCGGTCGTTTTAAGCAATTGCACTTTCCTCGATTGTTTGAGGGAATGAGTGATTGCTGCCTACTCTGCACCAATAAAAGGTAGCAAGAGAGGGTCGCAATAGCTTTTACCCGATATGAGGGTCGGGATCGAATTCCTCAAGAATCTAGAAAGGGAGTTGATGTATCTATCTAGTCTAGAATCGTGTAATTATTCCAAATGTCACTTCCAACATTTTTGGATTTTCTTTTATAAGCTACTATTATAAAACTACTAATTAGGAATGAACTAGATTACGCTAAGAGATAATTGCTAAGAGTTGTATCTAATGGACTAAGGGGCACTAGGGTAGTGGCTTTCACCTAGGTGGCTAATTGACGGGTAATTGCTTCTAAAGCTTGATTGACATGATTGGGGAAATATGTATAACCGTTGCACAATTTTACCCACTCTCACACCTCTCGGTAGAGAGAATGATTTTGCCCAATTGACTCTCTTGAGACCAAATGGGTAGGCAAATTAGCTCAAGCAACTAGGGTTCAAGTCGGGTAATTACTCTCTCGAGGTTTAACCCATTAATTGGGACTATCAATTCTCTTGAATCCATCCCAATTTCTTGTTGGGTCAATTTTGGAGACTTAGGCTCTCTCTCTCAAGAAGAGCCAAGTCAACTTAGCACAAACCAGTGTTTGCAACCACCAGTCATAAATTAAACCATAAAATTGACCCAAATACAAACACCCATAGTCAATCTAACCTTAAATCACAACACCCATCAATTACCCACACTAGGGTTGAGTCACAACCCTAGCTAATGGGTTTAGCTACTCACGCTTGAACAAGAAAATAAAGAAATAGATGAAGAACAAGACATATTAAATAAATGCTAAATTAAAATACAAGAATCTATCGTTAATTTGAAGCTAAGATGCCAAAAATGGCTACAGATGATGTTCTCACGAGCGCAGCTGCTGAAATAAAATAACTGATGACCTAAAAATGGTAAAATGTTCTATTTATACTAGGCTGGAAAAACTGGACAAAAATACCCCCGCGGGGTCAGTGCGGGCCGCATGAAATGGACCGCGGCCGCACTAGGCTCTTTGACTTCAATTATGGGTTCTCTGAACTTGAGCTCTGCGGACCGCGTAGAATGGACCGCGGCCGCGGAGGCAGCTGGCGCGGTCCGCACTATCACGATCGCGGACCGCATGATTTGGACTTTGCATAATTCCATCTCTCTGAATCTCTTGTCCGCGGACCGCACAAAAAGGTAGTGCGGCCGCGAAGCCTTTACCGCGAACCGCTAAATACGTATCGCGCCCGCTTTGCCTGAAGCCCACTTTAGTCAACTCTCTGAACCATCTAGTGCGGCCGCATTCGACTTTGCGCGGTCCGCGCTAGGCTTATTTGCCCTCAGTTTACTTGGTCTTTGATACTTGAGCAGGTTTCACTCCTTTTGAGCCGATCCTTGATATTTCGTCACTTTGTCGATCAAACCTGCAATCAAGTACAACTTATGAGCCTTTTTGGGACTATTTTGTAACAATTTATAACCAAAGCGTAAGCAAGAAGGAGTGTAAAACACATTAAAATCCCTAGTTATCAACTCCCCCAAACCTAAGCTTTTGCTTGTCCTCAAGCAAACAAAATAAGACCCATCCCTTAAGGTAAAATCCAAGAATTTCCAGCTATCCTAAAGTAACCTCAACAAGCATCAATTGGGACTAACAATTGCCCTCAATACGAATGAATCATTAACAACATTTAAACCTTGAACAACCATGGATTAAGTGCGACACCAAGAGCATCAAGAGTTGACTCAACACATCAAAGAACTCTTTCAATTACTTTGGTCATTGTGGAACCCAAACTCACACATCCTCAACTCTCTCTAAGCACACCTCACCTTTAGAATAGTGGCACACAAAACGAGGTTAATGGGAATTCACTCATCTCTCTCAAGGAAAGGTCACAAGTCCAGCTCTAGGTACCATATGCTTGCCCCTTATGTAAGTATCCACTAATGTAAGCTTCCTTCAACTCAAGATCATATAGGGCTTTTGTGGAGTCATTGTGAAGGCTTTTGGTTCATGGTAGGAAATGTTTTGGTCTAATTGGGTTCCATCTTCCCTTAAGCACTTCTTTTGATTCATTTGGCACAATTCACTTGACTCTTTGAGTCATTTCACCTCTTTCCAAGGGGTTAGAGAGACACATTGTCACTCTTTCTGATGCATTTCAAACCTTTTCTCCTTTTTTCAACTTTCCACACCTTTCTTTCTTTTTCACTGCTTTTCTTGAATCCCTTTTTATTCTTTTTTTTCACATTGAACTTTCTTTCTGTCTTTTTGCTTTTCTTTCTTTTTCATTGCCTTTCCTTTTCTTCACGTTTGTGCCTTTTTACTACTTTGTTGCACTCCTGGTCTCTCCCCCCAAACTTATACGTTTGCCATGTGCTCAAGGAAAGATCGGGTGCCAAGAGAGGGTATCTTTTAGAACGGGTATAGGCTTGTAACATGGTTCTTGAAAGAAAAAGGTCTAAGGCTCAAAAGGGTTAACTAGGGATCATATCATTGGTAGGCTATGGAATTTGTTCAACTATCATTTGGATCAAGGAGAGCCTATAATCACTTCCCAAGTCAAATTTCACTTAAGATTTCGCCTCAACAAACATTCAGGGCAAGTTCTAGACCAATGGCTCTGGACTTGGACTCGCAATTCGATTTCTCACCACACAAGCTAGGGGATTGCTAAAGATATAGAGTCGGGGGCCCACAACGACCTTAGATACGATTTGAGCACACAATGATCCCGAAAAACCACTTGATGATTATCGGCCAACGCAAGAGTCTCAAGGCCACAACTTTCACCATCCTAAACACAACATTTTGTCTTTGACCATGGGATCAAAGGCAAATGTGCTAGGCCCAAGTGAAGCTTTGCTTGAGGTACCCTTAACCATAAACTACCAAAACAAAAACAAAAACGGACTCAAACCCTTAAGAAGGTTGTCACGCCATCTATCATTGGAAAGAGCCACCCGGTTCACACAATACTCCAACTTTGGAAAGAACCGTGGCATTAAGAAAACCAAAGGCTTATTAAAAGCTTCAAAACAAAACAAAAAGCTACGAGCTATATAAGAAGCTAAAAACGAAAAAAATTACGAAAAATAGAAAATAGAATGAATATGTACAAACGGGGAATGAATATACAACGGGGGATGAATATATACAATACTGTAAATTTATATACAGACCAAAAGGAAGATAAAAAGTACGATGAAAGTAACTAAATGTAAATGTATATACAGAACAATAGAAAATCAAAAGAAAGCATAAACTAAATCAATCTATATATACAGTCATCCAATGGATAAAAGTAGGGCACACCCCCTCAAATAAAAGCTGGCATTGTCCCCAATGCCAACTAAAGCTAAAACAAGCATCAAAAAGTATAGGGAAAGGATATGAAGACTCCCTAAGCCGTGTCTGTCTGCATGGGATCATGAGTGGTCCCCGGGTCCTCTATATGCGCGGGAATCTCAGACTGGTTCCCGGTCTCCTGCTGCTCAGCTGCTGGGACTGGGGCCTGGACCTGGACGGGCTGAATATCAGGAACATCCTGTGGCTGACTGGAGGAAACCTCCGGTGGGTCCGCCAACTGGATGATCACCTCATCTGCACTGGGGAGCTTCCTCTTCTTCCTAGGAAGCCTCTGTGTCTGCTCTTGATGTGGCTCTGCTGCCGGTACTGTTGCTGGAGCTGGATCCTCAAATAGCAAGTCTAAGGGTAGCTGGTCTGCCTTCAGCTTGTCCACATCTGCTCTAAGCTCCCTCATAGACACCTTGGAAGCCTGTGTTTTGCGCAGTTTCCTGTGCTCCCTGGCAAGCTCCTTCAGAGCCTTGTCGTGTGAATCCACTGCCTTAGACAAGGCATCCTGAGTACTGATGATCTTTTCCTGGTTTTCCAGGATCTTCTTCAATGTGTCCTCAATGGAGTGTGGAATTTGTGCTGGTTGTGGTTCTGACTGAGCCGCAATGGTAGAAGACAGTGTAGACAACCTGGATGACACAACTGACATCCAATTGTTCAAGCTATGAAGTGCTGGCTCAGCTGGTGGGCAGTGATAGGATGGGCCCGGGAAGACGGAATCCCCGGGCCAGCTGAAGTAGAAGGACCAGCAGTAGTGGAAGGTCCCGGAGGCAACTCAATGGTGGTGGAGGCAGGCTCAGTGGAAGTGGGCTCAGCGGAGGTCTCTACCGCAACCAGCTCTTCAGACTGGCCAGTTGGAGCAGAGGCAGGCGGTTGTAATTCTTGTCCTTGGGGTTGTCTGGCCCCTTCAAACTATACCACGAAAACGGAGCCACAGGGTTGACCTTGATATCAAAAGGTCTCCTCTCCACCTTTAGGTCCCGGAAATACATAGTGAGGGTGTTTGGGAAAAGGATAGTTCCGGTCATGCTCAAGCCCTACTGCAGAAATGACGCAGGACTTAACATCGCCCACGTTGATAGGATATCCCGCCATAATAGATGCAACAAGCACAGCCCGAACAAGTGGAATAGTCTGATCATGGGTAGTGGGGTCAAGCCGACTGCACACAAAAGTCAACCACCCCCTAGCCTCAAAGTTAAAGGTCTTCCGAAATAGTTTGGTCCCTACTTGCAACCACTCTAAAACAGTACCCGGGATTTCCAGGTATGAAGCTAACCACGGACGAACCTCTTCGCTCATTGCCAACTTTTCATTGTAAAGGGTCTCATCTTCGTCATTGAACCCCAAGTATTCATTAAGTGCCTTCCCAGTAAATAGCACCTTTTTGTTCCGCACTTTGGTCACTTTAGTGCCGCTTCAAGATGTGGGCCACATTGCTGTAGAACTCCTTGACCATGTGCTCATTTGCCTTTACACATTCACTACGAAAACGCGCCCAACCCACTTGAGTTTGAAATTGTCTATGCACATTCGGGTGTAGGGGAAGAAGGTCTCGCTCAATAAAACTCCTCTCAAGAATCAGCTTTCGTATTGGCCACCATTCCCTAAACTTGTGGAACGATACCTGACTGACGAACCTATCCTCCCAAGCTGTGGGATTTCTAGTTCGGTCAACACCCCCAACCTGAGGTTCACCCCCCCCCCTGTACCTCTCTAGCACATTAAACCTCCTCCTCACCTCCTTCTGCACTCTCCCTAGACAAAGAAGCTGTGGGGGAGGTGGAGTAGTCCCCACTACCGGATGCCGAGCCCTCAGATGACTCATGCACAACATTGATTAGCTGTCGGATAGTGGGTGATGGCGGAGGAGTATCATCAGTCAGTCTAAACCTTCCGGGCCAGTCAGGGACATGAGTGGGAATGGAATCTGAAGAGACATCCTGTGAAGGCACGTACTCACTCACCGAAGAATGAGAAGCAGCTCTGTCTGCAGCTTTTATTAGCTTCCTTGTCTTTTTTATGCTTTCCCGAACTTGGGGAGTGAGTTTTATCATCTTGCCTTTGCCTCCCCGGGAGGAGTCACCTCTGCCGGGTTGTTTGGAGCTCTTTCCTCTCTGTTTTACCATTGTCTGCAAGCACACACATCTAAAATTTTTAGTCTAAGCACAGGCAGTAAAACAGATGACAAATGAATTGCAGAATAGAAGCCCAAAAGTTGCAGAACATCTTGCAGACACAGTGCACCGCGGCCCGCACAAAGAGGAGTGCGGCCGCACTGGAGGCATCGCGGACCGCATAAAAGCCACCGCGGTCCGCATTGGGGAAGGATCTAGAAAACCACTTCTCTGAATCTCTCCACCGCGGCCCGCACAAAGTGGTATCGCGGCTGCGGTGGGTCAGCGCGGACCGCACTAAAGTGACCGCGGTCCGCGGAGGGTGCTAATTCAAGGCACTGAGTTAGGGTTTCTAATTTTTGTAATATTGTTCAAGTTTTCACCCAACTTTGTCCCTACTCAATTTACCCAGTTAATAGAGTCCTTAGGCACACAAAAATTAACAGTTACACTAACCTAAGCTAACAAATAGAGAAAAATGGGAAGAAGAAGAAGAAGAAGCTATGGCTACTGTAAATGAAACAAAAACTAAAATTAAGCACAAAGAAATGATTGAGATGTTACCAGATGTGTAGATGTAATGCAAGTAATCACACTAAGCAAGATTTACGGTCAAGAGAGAGGATGAACAGTAAAAAAGGAGCACTGAGAGTTTAGGGTTCGAAAAGGGTAAAAGGAGACCCTTGAGGTCTATTTATAGAAAAAGGTGTGGGACCGAGTCTTACCTACCAGCGCGGCCGCACAAAACGGACCGCGGACCGCGCTGGGTTTGTTAAGAAGAAGTCTGAGGAGGCAACCTCCGCTGTCCGCACAAAACAGACCGCGGCCGCAGAGGTCCACCGCGGTCCGCACTACATGCAATGCGGCCGCGGTGGCAAACTTCAGAGAGTACCTCACTTGGCCTTCATCAGTGCGGACCGCACAAAGTGCAATGCGGCCGCACTGGCAACTTCAGAGACTGTTCCAATTTTCCAAAATGTTTTGCGCTGCATCAACACAATCCCTACAACATCTCACAA
Source organism: Nicotiana attenuata (assembly GCF_001879085.1). Classification (NCBI taxonomy): domain Eukaryota; kingdom Viridiplantae; phylum Streptophyta; class Magnoliopsida; order Solanales; family Solanaceae; genus Nicotiana; species Nicotiana attenuata. The sequence continues at coordinate 2,037,765 of NW_017670247.1, read as the reverse complement.
CCAATTAGTCCAAAAATCAAACCTAAACCACAAAGAAAATCAAAGAAAACAAAAAGAAAAAGACATGGGTTGCCTCCCAAGAAGCGCCTGATCTAACGTCGCGGCACGACGCATGTTACAATCACATCACTTCAAATCAAGAAGCGCCACCACGTGGCTCTCATCAAGCTCTCCAAGAAGCAATAACAAGCATGCCCAGCAAGTTGGTTTAGCATCCAATCAATGAATGGCAAGGGATAATGATCCTTGCGGGGCACTCTGTTCAATTGTCCATAGTCTATGCAACCTTGCCAACCTGTGACTGTTCTGGTAGGAATCAACACATTATGAGGATATGTCACCATTGCATGCACTACTTCATTTAATCTTCTTTGATGCTCCAAGAAAGGCGTTGCATCATCCTCCAAGATAATTTCGGGCTTAAAGATTGTGGGGCTGAGGTGTGGAAGAAGTGGTTTTAATTCCAACACCGGTGGCTCCTCAATTGTTGGCTTTGTTGGTGAGTTTCCCGGTTTGCAAAAGTTTCCCGGTTTTCAAGATCCAAAGATAATTTTCTGGGCTCACAAATTCCGTAACATGTAAAGCATCTATGCACTTCACTCTACTTACATCATCGTTGACATCCCGATTTAGAGGCACGGCCACAAGGGGATCTTCAACATTAATCATAGAACTTGTATCATCCATTATCACAGCTGTGACAATGTCCACAAATGAGCACACCTCGGTACTATTAGGTTGCTTCATGGATTTGCAAACAGGGAAGACGACCTTCTCATCCCCTACCCTGAAAGTTAGTTCACCCGCTTCAACATCAACCAATGCCTTCCCCGTTGCAAGGAAAGGTCTCCCTAGAATAATTGGGACCTCATAGTCCACCTCACAATCCAAAATCACAAAGTCCGCCGGCAGGATGAATTTGTCCACCCGGACAAGCACATCATCAACTATACCCAAAGGACGCTTCATTGATCTATCTGCCATCTATAATCTCATGGAAGTTGACCTTGGTGGCCCAATACCTAAAGTCTTGAAAACTGAGAAGGGAATTAAATTGATGCTTGCCCCAAGATCACATAAATCTTTGGCAAAGTCTGCACTACCAATAGTGCAGGGGATAGTGAAAGCACCGGGATCCTCTAATTTCGGGGCCATTGAATGTACTATGGCACTAACTTGGTGGGTCATCCTGATAGTTTCACAGTCCATTGATCTTTTCTTTGTAACCAAATATTTCATGAATTTAGCATACCCAGGCATTTGCTCCAAAGCCTCCACCAAAGGCACGTTGATGGATAAGATCTTCATCATGTCAATGAACTTTTTGAATTGGTTGTCACTTTTCTGCTTGGCTAGCCTTTGAGGATAGGGGGGAGGTGGTCTAGGAAAAGGTGCCTTGCCTTTTGGCACCACCGCATCCGGCATGTCAATTATGTGCTCCCTAGACGGGTGTCGACGCCCCCTTTTTCTAAAGCAAAATCGGGTTTACGATATTCGAGAAGACAACTCTATTCCCGTTTGGGAATTGAGTTTTTGGATTTGAAGAGTCGCCACCTAATGATTAAGTGCATTAGGACACTAAGGGTTTTGAATTTGAAAACCAGAGTTCGGGTAAGGGCTAGAAATTATCTCGAGGGGAAGGTGTTAGGCACCCCTCAAGATCCACTAGTGTGGTTCCCGGCCATGCTATGTTGTGACTTTACAAATAATCAATCGAGGCTCAAATAAGGACTTGCAATTAAATTGAAACTTGTGAAAGTAAGTAGAAAGAGAGCAGAGATTTGAAAGGTCTAAACAATTCTAAAGAGAGCAAACAAAGACAAACAAAGGAAAAGGGATCCTAGGTTTATGATTAATATGGATCACTTCAATGCAATACCCAGCAATCACTCCTCAAAGAGGGGTCGCACGTGATATTAGCGCATCGGTCATCATCTCCATATTCTACCCTTCCCACCCCGTAAAGGTTATTTAAACGTGTGGATTGGTCACGAATGCTTATTGCGTGCTATTACCCGTCCCGTCCTATAAGTCCTAGAGGGTATTTAGGACCACTATTCCTACAAGGTAAGGTCTAGGCTGAACCCTTAGGTTTAAAGGAAAAAATGTAGGCGACATACATAACAAGTAGGACTACACATAAAGGAACCATACAAGGGCAAATAAGAGGCTCACAGATCCCTCACAAGTAAACATGTAATTAGCACGCCTCAAACACATTTAAGGTCTTAAAAGAACGCGAGTTTAAAGATCACTTTTAGCAGAAGGTTTAACCACAACTGAGTGATCCAAAGAGTGTTTGACTTGCAGAAATACAACTAAGAAAACAGTTGAGTAAGTAAAGGTGGGGGAACTGTTAAAACATCGTTTTAAAAAAAGGATTTGAAAATACAATAGTTTAAGTAAACAAGTATCAAAATAACGTGATCCTGGGCGGAAAGGTACCAGTAATTTCAAAGCTTAATAGAGCACGAATAAGAAAATTAGTGAGAGCATATAAATACAAAACAGGTTTCCAGATAAAGAGATTTTCATTAAAGAGTGGACTTCAGAGAGGCGGATAAAAGAGTTGGGAAAGTTGAAAGGTTGAGTAGTTTGAAACTAGTAAAACAAAATCAATCATCTTTATTATTATTGGGCCTAAAGCTTGCCTAGGCGATGTATGTATTGCCTTCTTGTCTTAGAAAAAAGTGGTGAACATGTATATTGATTCTAGTTTTAAAGAGAAGACGTAGTCACACAAACTTGTGTTGTTAAATTAGACAGCTAGTGAGGCGTTCAGCAATTGCAACCCTCAATAACATGATGTCTAATACACATAAAGCTCCTAAAGCATGGTCTCTAAATGCGGTAGTAGTTTCATAACAGTTATTTGTTGATTACTAACTGATCGCAAAGTGAGTATAACAATCTGAAAGTAAAGAGCCTAAAACAGGATATCTAGGTGTAAGATGCATGTCCTACGCATGGCTTCTATTGCACAAATTGGTAAGTAAAGCCCTATAGACATGTTTTCTACCCATTAATTTAACTAAGCATGCATAATCCCTCCCAATTTCACTATAACCCCAATCAGTTGTTTACAAATTATTACAAACCATGATAGCTGAATTACATAATGAAAAAAATAAAATAAGAAGCTACTCTATAGGGAGCCTTCAACCAGGCTCAATCTTCCAACCTCACTTCTTTCGAGTTTCACAACCTTGACCATGGTTCGGGTGCGGCAAAGCCCCCTAAGGGCCCAATGGGGGTCCTTGGCCAATACCAGCACCCAAACATTACAAAAATGTTTGAACCAGTGCAGTGTGGATTTACCAGCCTTGTGCATCAAAGTTCAATGGGTACTCAAAGGTGCCCAAGGCAATGCTTACACGAGGGGGGGGGGGGGTAAGGAACCTAAACTCTAGGAGTAGCGAGAGTGATAGAATTTTCTTTAAAGAAATTGAGTTGAAAAGCAGTTTTTTTTTAAAAGAATGATCCATGTAGAACCAGCTTTGAAAGAAAAACAATGGGACAGTTTTAACAAAACTCAGAACCAAAATACCTCATATAGTTCCAGGCAGTAAACACAAACAGGGAAAAGGGGAGTGAGGCAAATAATTCACATGTAACAACACAGTTGCACCTAGATACCAAAAGAAAGCATTTCAAAACTTAGACAGTCAACAGGTTTCAACCAAAGGGCTCATGATCACATGCTGAGAATGTACTGGGGCTAGGGAGTAGGAGAGAACATGCATTAAGCAAACCAGTAGGCATGCTGGATTAATAGGAGGATAGTCACACAGGGGCATGCTAGTTGCAATAAGGACAGCAGAACCATAAGTAAAAGCATAGAAGAAACAAAATAAAGTGCAACATGTATAAAAGCATATGTTTTGGATGCTACAAATCAAATAGAGGGCATACCAGTCAAGGNCTACTATTATAAAACTACTAATTAGGAATGAACTAGATTACGCTAAGAGATAATTGCTAAGAGTTGTTTCTAATGGATTAAGGGGTACTAGGGTAGTGGCTTTCACCTAGATGGCTAATTGACGGGTAATTGCTTCTAAAGCTTGATTGACATGATTGGGGAAATATGTATAACCGTAGCACAATTTTACCCACTCTCACACCTCTTGGTAGAGAGAATGATTTTGCCCAATTGACTCTCTCGAGACCAAATGGGTAGGCAAATTAGCTCAAGCAACTAGGGTTCAAGTCGGGTAATTACTCTCTCGAGGTTTAACCCTTTAATTGGGACTATCAATTCTCTTGAATCCATCCCAATTTCTTGTTGGGTCAATTTTGGAGACTTAGGCTCTCTCTCTCAAGAAGAGCCAAGTCAACTTAGCACAAACCAGTGTTTGCAACCACCAATTCATAAATTAAACCATAAAATTGACCCAAATACAAATACCCATAGTCAATCTAACCTTAAATCACAACACCCATCAATTACCCACACTAGGGTTGAGCCACAACCCTAGCTAATGGGTTTAGCTACTCATGCTTGAACAAGAAAATAAAGAAATAGATGAAGAACAAGACATATTAATTAAATGCTAAATTAAAATACAAGAATCTATCGTTAATTTGAAGCTAAGATGCCAAAAATGGCTACAGATGATGTTCTCACGAGCGCAGCTGCTGAAATAAAATAACTGATGACCTAAAAATGGCAAAATGTTCTATTTATACTAGGCTGGAAAAACTGGACAAAAATACCCCTGCGGGGTCAGTGCGGGCCGCATGAAATGGACCGTGGCCGCACTAGGCTCTTTGACATCAATTCTGGGTTCTCTGAACTTGGGCTCCGCGGACCGCGGCCGCAGAGGCAGCTGGCGCGGTCCGCACAATCACGACCGCGGACCGCATGGCTTGGACTTGGCATAATTCCATCTCTCTGAATCTCTTGTCCGCGGACCGGACAAAAAGGTAGTGCGACTGCGGAGCCTTTACCGCGGACCGCTAAATACGTACCGCGGCCGCTTTGCCTGAAGCCCACTTTTGTCAACTCTCTGAACCATCTAGTGCTGCCGCATTCGACTTTGCGCGGTCCGCGCTAGTCTTGTTTGCCTCAGTTTACTTGGTCTTTGATACTTGAGCAGGTTTCACTGCTTTTGAGCCGATCCTTGACATTTTGTTAATTTGTCGATCAAACCTGCAATCAAGTACAACTTATGAGCCTTTTTGGGACTATTTTGTAACAATTTATAACCAAAGCGTAAGCAAGAAGGAGCGTAAAACACGTTAAAATCACTAGTTATCAATGAGTAACTCCGTATAATGTATTATGACTTATGTAAATCGTCGGTTTTGGTTTTCAGGTTATCCGGAATTGATTCGGAAGGATGATTCTCAGCTTTAAGCTTTAAATTTGAAAGGTTTGACCAAGTTTTGACTTTTTAGTATTTAGCCTTGGATTGGATTTTTGATGGTTCCGTTAGCTCCGTTGGGTGATTTTGGACTTGGGTGCGCGTTCGGATTGTGATTTGGAGGTCCGTAGTAGAATTTGGCTTGAAAAGACGAAGGTTGGAATTTTGGAAAGTTTGACCAGGTGTGGACTTTTTGATATCGGGGTCGGATTCCGATTCCGGAAGTTGGAGCAGGTCCATAATGTGTAATGTGACTTGCTTGCAAAATTTGAGGTCAATTGAACGTGATGTGGTAGGATTCGGCATCGGTTATGGAAGTTGAAGTTTCAAAGTTTAATGATTCCGAATTGAGGTGTGATTCGTCGTATTGATATGTTTTGAGTGATTCGAAGGTTCGACTAAGTTCGTAAGGTTTTATATGAAATGTTGGCATGTTTGGTTCAGGTCCCGGGGGCCTCAGGTGTGTTTCGGGTGGTTAACGGATCAAGTATGAAGTTTGGAGAATTTGCTGAAGTTGGCATGTTGCTGTTGTATTCGCACCTGCGAGGGTATTGCCGCAGGTGCGACGCCGCAGGTGCGGTGGGTTGGACGCAGGTGCGGATGTGTGTTGGATTGGGGAAGACCGCAGGTACGAGGTCTTTTCCACACCTGCGAGGTCGCAGAAGCGGATAGGGAGCGCAGGTGCGGAGATGCAGATTTAAGTGGTTTCCGCCGAAGCGGATGTTTTGTCGCTAAAGCGACGCCGCAGTGGCTAATCTGACCGCAGATGCGGAAGTGCTGGACAGAATGTTAAATACAAGGGTTCACGATATTGACTTCATTTTTACATTTCCAAGTGCGGATTCGGGAGATCTCGGAGCTATTTTCATCACAAGGATTGGGGTAAGTGTTCTACACTCGGTCTTGGTTATATTTCATGAATCTATCTTCGATTTTAGCTATTGGTTAGTGAATTGAAAGAGGAAATTGGGGGTTTTGGCCTAAAGTTTCATAACATGAATTTTTGAGTTTTGAACTCCGATTTGGAGTCGGATTTGAGTGGAACTAGTTGGACTCGTAATTGAATGGGTTGTCAGATTTTATGAGTTTTGTCGAGTTTCAAGGCGTGGGCCCGGGTGTGATTTTTGGCCGGATTTGGGATTTGACTTCGCATTCGATCTGTATCATTTGTAATTGCTTCCTTGGGTTTTATCTGATGTATTTGAGTTGCTTTTGGCTAGTGTTGAGTTGTTCAGAGGTCGCTATGCGCGTGATGGCATTCTTGGAGCATCGCTTGGCTTGCTGGGCGTCGGAATCGGCTTGTTTAAGATAAGTAACTCTTCTAAACTTAGTGTTGAGGGTATAAAACCCCGAATTATATGTTATGTGATTGGTGTTGAGGTGACGCACATACTAGGTGACGGGCATGTGGGCGTGCACCCTCTGAGTGGTGACTCTGTTATTTCCATGGCACTGTTTAGTGGCCCATTTTGTTGATATTTGTGTTTTTCACCATGTGATAAAATTAATTGAGTTTTACATCATGCTATATATCATGTTTAGGCTTTATGCTGATATTGTTGGGACCCATAGTGGTCGTTTCTTGCTGTCATCTCATCGATTCTGTTGATATATCGTACTCAGTTGCATTCATGCATTCTATCATATCTCAATCTCAGTTGTTGCTTATTGATACATCATATCATTGTTCCGGGTCAGTTTTCATGATGGGTAAGACTGGAGAGTGATGACTCAGTGAGGCCAAAGCCTGAGTATGAGTGATAGTTATGGGATCGGGCTGCATGCCGCAGCGATTATATTGATGATTATGATAGCGCTTGGGCTGTAGGAGCCCCTCCAGAGTCTGTCACATTCCCCCAGTGAGCACGGATGATATTATTGAGGGATAGATTTCCCTGGACATGGATTTGTCCGAGGTATTGATATATGGAGATAGATTTCTCCACAGGGATGGATTTCCCTTTTTGTCCTTGGTACCGAGTGACGTCTAGTCATTGTTGAGTATGTTCCGGGATGGATTTCTCTGGGCCGCATGGGCCATATACGGTACCGGGAGGGTGAGCATTTATATTATTGAGTATGTTCCGGGATGGATTTCCCTGGGCTGCATGGGTCATATACGGTACCAGGTGGGTGAGCATTTATATTATTGAGGGATGAATTTCCCTGGCATGGATTTGTCCGAAGTACTTGATACCTGGAGATGGATTTCTCCACAGGTTTGGATTACCCTTTATCCTCGGTAGTGGACGACTTATAGTTAGTGTTGTATATGTTCCGGGATGATTTCCCTGGGCCATTTGGGCCATATACAGTACCAAGTGGTTGAGTGAGATGCAGTGAGGTTGAGTACTCTGAGGGTGTGAGTACATGATTCATCTCTGAGGTACATGGCATTGGCATGCATATATGGCATACATGCATAGAGACGCATTTTTCCTCATGTTGTACGGTATCACGTCATTCATGACTTTGTACATACATTGATATGTGGTTATAAAGAGGTATTTCACACTTGTTATTTGAAAAAGAAAATGAAACATGTCTACCTATTGTGGAAAGGAATTTTCAGGAAAAAGTTACAGTTTTCAAAACTCACTCATATTTTTAACGATTTCGGTAGAGGATTTGGGCTTTCATTGGTATACTTGAAAAGTGGAACTATTTTCGGAAAACTATGTAAAGGCGGAGCACTTTATTTTAGAGTTATTTCTGTACTTATTTGTTGTTACACTGTATGAACCTTTGTTGGTTATTTGTGTTGGACCCGACCTATGTACCAGCTCGTCACTGCTTTCAACCTGAGGTTAGGTTCGTTACTTTTTGAGTACATGGGGTCGGTTGTACTCATACTGCACTTCCTGCACATTGCGTGCAGATCCCGGTGCTGATGTTGCCGCGATCGATGGTTGATGGATTTGAAGGCGTACCTGGGTTCCTGCTGTATGCTGCCTCTTGTTCACGGTAGCCTAGATTATAAAATTCTATTTATGTACTTTTCAAACAGAAGATGTATTTTCTTCATAACAGCTTTGTAAACTCTATTCTTAGAAGCTCATGATTTGTACTACCAGTCCTTGGAAAATGTATAAGATTTAGATAATTCTGTTATTTAATTGTTTTATTAAGTTAATTGGCTTACCTAGCGGGTTGGGTTAGGTGCCATCTCGACTGGTGGATTTTGGGTCGTGACAGATTGGTATCAGAGCTCTAGGTTCATAGGTTCTACAAGTCATGAGCGAGTGTCTAGTAGAGTCTTGCGGATCGGTATGATGACGTCCATATCTATCCTCGAGAGGCTACAGGACATTTAGGATATACTTCCTATCTTTCTTTCCTTATCGTGCAGCATTGATTCAGCTTGAAGCGTAACTCTTTGAATTCCTTCCACGTATTCGTATGCACATGTGTGCGCTCGGTATCAGATGTACATCGACAGCTTGTGATTCTATGGAAGAGGTGCGAGGAATAATTTTGGTAAGCTGATGATGGCCAGTCTGGAGGACTTGAGGCAGGGTTTGACTATGGTTTGAGCACAGAGGTGTTCATTGTGTGAGCACGTGCTTTTGGATTATATGTCCGGTAGTGTCCCTATTAGTAGAATTTATGGCTGGATGGCTACATGATGAGTATGATTTGATTACGAGATGTGTTCATATGGTTGAATGTGACGAGTAGGGTCTGCTTGAAGTGTAGAAAGAGCTATTTGGTGCTTGATTTCCATCTTGATTTGATGTATAGTCCCGAGTTATAGGTGTGTTGAAGGGTCTTTTAATGTTGATTAGTTGAGGAGTGAAGTAGATTTCATGTCGTGATATGAGTTCAGGCTCAGGAAGATAAAGTGATTGCGTAATGTTTATGACTGTGGAAGGGTATAGAGAGAGGTCAGTTAGAGGCAAAGCAAGTGGGCTATCTCCTGCGGGATGTCCTGAGGTTTGTGTGATCCCTACGATTGTTTGTTGGGAGTTCTCTTTTACCAATGAAATATATGTGTTGAATTTTGAGTTTGGATCGCCTATGAGAGTAGGCTTGACTGTTACCAGGATGAATACGAGATTTGCAAATGATTTGAGGTATTATATGGTTGGTGGTGCATGAACTTATGGAAGATTTAGTTGAATCTCACTGCGGTGTTATAGTTGTAATAAAGTGCGGGCATTGGGAGTTATGGTGTGTTTTGACCTATGGCTTTGAGCCAAGTGGGGGAGTCCGCTATTGATAAGTTGATTTCACGGTTATGTGTTGTATTGGTTTCGGTTTGAGGTATATTTGTGCATGAGTTATGTTCTGCAGAGGGTGAGATCGAGGATGAATTGAGTAAAGGAACTTTTAGGTATGAGTTGTATTAGGCTTTATGAGTATATGAGAATCATGGAACGATTTGAGTTGTTATTGGTGAAGGATGTAATGTGCATGGAGCAGGAATTTATTTGGTTGCATTAAGGTGGAGTTACTTCCTTGGGTGTTGGAGCGCTAATGGAGCACAGGTTGTTCGTCTGTTTAGTCAGTCTAATTGAGATTTGAGCAGGGTGGATGACTCTCGAGAATGCTTCCAATGAATTCAAGATTTATACGTGGCAATTGGAAATCATCAGGATGTGTATTTGGCTAGAAACTGAGATTTATATTGGAGAATGTCAGGACTTGTGGCATTTCTATATCATTATGGGTTCTACATATCAGTATTAGGAAGGCGAAGGTAATGGTTTTAGATTCGTAGAAGGTCTCTTCAGAGTGGGTATCTCGGTTGTGGTACTTTTGGGGGTGCTTAAGAAGGAATACAACGGTTTATAAGCCTTAGGGCGGTGTGGTTTTATGCTAAAGCTCGTGGGGCATGTTTTAGTTAAGGATAGTAGTGTACTAGCAAGGGAAAGTATCAATTTGAAGGTAATTCGGAAGGAACTCAGAGAAATGGGACAACTTGGTAGTAGGTTGGATCGGCACGGTAATGGATATGATCGGTTCTTTGGGTACTTATGATGTGGTGGGTTCCTATGTGTGTTCTGTGACAATGCTCTTGGGTTTTGATGGCTTGAGTAGCTTGGTTGGGTTAGAAGGAGTCATTTCTGACGGTTTGGTTTTTGTGTAAATGGGATACGGAGAGTTCTTGATGGTTTCTACCACGGTTAGAGATGTATATTACCTACTGCCATGGGGAGCATGTGATATATAATGATTTCCTCCTGGATGGGATCAAATGGAAAGTTCTTAGCTAATTAAGTATCCAGTTGCTTATGGCTCGGAGTGGATTATGATGTTCTCGTATCTATCATAGGATGGCATGGTATATGCGGTGTGTTGTGCAGGATCGAGTGCAAGGTCACAGTTCAGTTTTGGAAGGAAGGTCATAAATTCTTAGGCAGCATGGACGGTTTCAGATGACTAGGTAAATGGCATTACTATATGGTATGGCTTGATGAGAGTATACATTTCAGAAGGGGCAATGTGTTTTGATTTATGGATACTTCATTGGTATTGCGGTGCTCTCCTAGTTGATCGATTGCTGATGTTCGAATTTTGCTTTGTGGCACAGAAGAATTATAGAAGTATTTCTCGTGGGATGACCGTGTAATTTGAGAAGTGTTAGGCATTCAGGCGGTGGAGTTGAGATCAGATATGGTGATTCGTGTGTTCTATGGATTTGGAGACTGGAACTTCTCATGAGTAGATTGTTTCGTGGTTGTGGACTGTAAAAATGTAGCCAAGGTTAGTCAGAGGTTAGTATGGGTGACCAGAGTTGATATGGGGTTCATTGGTAGGCCCAATATGAATGTGTGTTCTACACCGCGTCGGGTTGGTTGGCTCCGAACTGCTATTATTGTGGGATGTACCATTCAGTTGTTGTTGAGCTTATTCGAGTTTTGAAATGATCTGTGAGTTACCGTTCTATGTTTGAGGAGTTGTGAATCATTGGTTATATGCACACATGGTGCGGTTCTATTGGGGCTGTATAGCGTAAATTCGAGCCAAATGAGTATTTAGGTATTGCATGATTGATTGCGTGTTGGCAATGTCCTTTCCGGGTGGTGGCATTGCGTTATTTGCTCTCCGTGGTTATGGTAATGCACTTTGGGCGCTTGGTGTCAAATTTTGCAGGGTTATTGATTTTGAGCAAGGCGGCTCGAGGTGTATAATATGGACCAGCATTTGGATGGGGTCACGCATTGTAGCAGAGTTGTATTGAGGTGTGATCCATTGCGTGAGATTCGTGTGTTTTAGTTATGCGGTGTGTAATGGGTTCTTAGCATTGCATCGTGGTGATACCCGTTGAGCTTGCGGGACGGTTCTCTTGTTTGATGTTATTTTCCCTGTTTGAGTACATATGGAATGTTACTTATTAGTGCACGGATTGCACAGGTTGTGACTGTAGATTGTATTAATGTGTCATGTCACTAGAGTGATTATGTTAGATGAGATGAGGTCATCGTACCTAGGATGGGTGTTGTCGGATCAGATTGCGATATATTTGGAAGGATAATGTTGCTGATCGGCTTAGAAGATTTCTATAGTTCCTATCGAAGGGGAGGAAGTTCCACAACTTGTTGACCTGGTGAATGGTTATGAGTTTCTGCGTGTTTCTTTCATCATTGGCAGTATGCGAGGGTTTTAGAACGAGATCTTGTTTGATATGAGGTTTATTACTGGTATTTGGTTATTTTGAGCAGCTGCTGTGATTAGAAATTTTCACTATGAGTATCTGAGTTATGCGGCATATCATGTGATTCCATCTTGGGTTATGACCATGGCTTGTCACAGCTTGTTCAGACTTATACAGTGTGAAGATGCAAGATTCTGGTCTTATAGAAAATTTCGGATGAGAAAATTGGATTCTAAGGTTTATGAGCTAGGTTGGATTAAGAAATTTCAGTCATGTTGTGTTATCGGACCTATATGGGATAGGGTGATGTGGGATCACCCCCGGGTATGTGCGTAGCAAGATTATTCAGTGAGTTGATGGCTTTTGGAACAACTCTGGGCACGTTCGAGGACAAACGTATCAAGTGGGGGAGGATGTAACGACCCGACCAGTCATTTTGAGCAATTGCACTTCGCTCAGTTGTTTGAGGGCATGAGTAACTCCGTATGATATATTATGACTTATGTGAATCGTCGGTTTTGGTTTTCAGATTATCCTGAATTGATTTGGAAGGATGATTCTCAACTTGAAGCTTTAAATTTGAAAGGTTTGACCAAGTTTTGACTTTTTAGTATTTGGCCTCGGATTGGATTTTTGATGGTTCCGTCAGCTCCGTTGAGTGATTTTGGACTTAGGAGCGCGTCCGGATTGTGATTTGGAGGTCCGTATTGGAATTTGGCTTGAAATGGCGAAGGTTGGAATTTTGGAATGTTTGACCGGGAGTGGACTTTTTGATATCAGGGTCGGATTTCGATTCCGAAAGTTGCAGGTCCGTAATGTCTAATGTGACTTGCGTGCAAAATTTGAGGTCAATCGGATGTGATTTGGTATGTTTCGGCATCGGTTATAGAAGTTGAAGTTTTAAAGTTCAATGAGTCCGAATTGAGGTGTGATTCACCGTTTTGATGTTGTTTTGAGTGATCCGAAGGTTCGACTAAGTTCGTATGGAGTTTTATGACTTGTTGGCATGTTTGGTTCAGATCCCGGAGGCCTCGGGTGTGTTTCGAGTGGTTAATGGATCAAGTTTGAAGTTTGGAGAATTTACTAAAGTTGGCTTGTTGCTGGTGTAATCGCACCTGCGAGGGTATTGCTACAGGTGCGACGCCACAGGTGCGGTGGGTTGGACGCAGGGGCGGATGTGTGTTGGATTGGGGAAGACCGCAGGTGCGAGGTCTTTCTCGCACCTGCGAGGACGCTGAAGCGGATAGGGAGCGCAGGTGCGGAGATGCAGATTTAAGTGGTTTCCACAGAAGCGGATGTTTTGTCGCAGAAGCGGCTAATATGACTGCAGATGCGGAAGTGTGGGACAGAATGTTAAATACAAGGGTTCGCGATTTTGGCTTCATTTTTAGATTTCCAAGTGCGGATTGGGGCGATTTCGGAGCAATTTTCATCAGAAGGATTGGGCTAAGTGTTCTACACCCGGTCTTGGTTATATTTCATGAATCTATCTTCGATTTTAGCTTTTGGTTGGTGAATTGAAAGAGAAAATTGGGGGTTTTGGCCTAAAGTTTCATAACATGAATTTTTGAGTTTTGAACTCCGATTTGGAGCCGGATTTGAGTGAAACTAGTATGGTTGCACTCGTAATTGAATGGGTTGTCGGATATTGTGTGTTTTGTCGAGTTTCGAGGTGTGGGCCCGGGTGTGATTTTTGGCCGGATTTGGGATTTGACCTCGAATTCGATCTGTATCATTTGTAATTGCTTCCTTGGATTTTATCTGATGTATTTGAGTTGCTTTTGGCTAGTGTTGAGTCGTTCGGAGGTCGCTATGCGCGTGATGGCATTCTTGGAGAATCGCTTGGCTTGCTCGGTGTCGGAATCGACTTATTTAAGATAAGTAACTCTTCTAAACTTAGTGGCCCATTTTGTTGATATTTGTGTTTTTCACCATGTGATAAAATTAATTGAGCTATACATCATGTTTAGGCTTTATGCTGATATTGTTGGGACCCATAGTGGTCGTTTCTTGCTGTTATCTCATCGATTTCGTTGATATATCGTACTCAGTTGCATTCATGCATTCTATCATATCTCAGTCTCAGTTGTTGCTTATTGATACATCATATCCTTGTTCCGGGTCAGTTTTCATGACATTATGAGCCCGTGGGTGAGACAGGAGAGTGATGAATCAGTGAGGCCAAAGCCTGAGTATGAGTGATAGTTATGGGATCGGGCTGCACGCCGCGCGGTTATATTGATGATTATGATAGCGCTTGGGTTGTAGGAGCATCTCCGGAGTCTGTAACACACCCTCAGTGAGCGCGGATGATATTATTGAGGGATGGATTTCCCTGGACATGGATTTGTCCGAGGTATTGATATATGGAGATGGATTTCTGTACAGGGATGGATTTCCCTTTTTCCTCGGTACCGAGTGACGTCTAGTCATTGTTGAGTATGTCCCGGGATCGATTTCCTTGGCCGCATGGGCCATATACGTTACCGAGTGGTTGAGCATTTATATTATTGAGGGATGGATTTCCCTGGACATGGATTTATCCGAAGTACTTGATACCTGGAGATAGATTCCTCCACACGGTTGGGTTACCCTTTATCCTCGGTACTGGACGACTTATAGTCAGTGTTGTATATGTTTCGGGATGGATTTTCCTGAGTCGTAGGGGCCATATACAATACCGAGTGGTTGAGTGGGATGCAGTAAAGTTGAGTACTCTGAGAGTGTGAGTACATGATTCATCTCTGAGGTACATGGCATTGGCATGCATATATGGCATACATGCATAGAGACGCATTTTTCCTCATGTTGTACGGTATCACCTCATTCATGACTTTTTACATACATTGATATGTAGTTATAAAGAGGTATTTCACACTTGTTATTTGAGAAAGAAAATGAAACATGTCTACCTATTGTGGAAAGGAATTTTCAGGAAAAAGTTACAGTTTTCAAAACTCACTCATATTTTTAACGATTTCGGTAGAGGATTTGGGCTTTCATTAGTATACTTGAAAAGTGGAACTGTTTTCGAAAAACTATGAAAAGGCCGAGCACTTTATTTATAAGTTATTTCTGTACTTATTTGATGTACACTGTATGAACTTTTGTTGGTTATTTGTGTTGGACCCGACCTATGTACCAGCTCGTCACTGCTTTCAACCTAAGGTTAGATTTGTTACTTTTTTGAGTACATGGGGTCGGTTGTACTCATATTGCACTTCCTGCACATTGCGTGCAGATCCCGGATGCTGATGTTGTCACGATCAATGGTTGATGGATTTGAAGGCGTACCTGCGTTCCTCCTGTATGCTGCCTCTTTTTCACGGTAGCCTAGATTATAAAATTCTGTTTATGTACTTTTCAAAAAGAAAATGTATTTTCTTCATAACAGCTTTGTAAACTCTATTCTCAGAAGCTCATGATTTGTACTACCAGTCCTTGGAAAATGTATAAGATTTTGATAATTCTGTTGTTTAATTGTTTTATTAAATTAAATGGAATTGGATAATTTTTAATTGGCTTACCTAGCGAGCTGGGTTAGGTGCCATCACGACCGGTGGATTTTGGATCGTGACAATAATACACTATCAGATGACCGAGAAAACGAAGTAGCATTGTTACAGAATAATAATGGTGGGCTCTTTTATAAAATACAAAAGTTTGGGGCATTTTTAAAAAATGTAATAGTGATATTTTGGGTCAAAACCAGCTCTTGAGCTAGTTTTGGGAATTTGCCAAAATGTAAAAAAAATCTATGGCCAAACATATATTTTTGCCAAAAAGAACCCAAATATATTTTGGCAAAATCTATGGTCAAACAGGTCCTTAATCACTTCACACATATGGATATATATCTCCTAGCACTAGCACATCAAGTTATTCCATGTTTTTAAGAAGGGTCCTCCAAATTTGTCAATTTCACAAATCCTCTTAGTTGTAGTCACTTGAAAACCCCACTTATATATACCTTTGCACGTACAAGCACTAGCACAAATGGTTTACATATTTGTGCGATATTGCCTACCGGGGAAAACTAAGCAAATGCAAGTGATCATCATTCCATCTTGCACACCTCTCATGTCTTTTATCAAATTATAATGGTTCATTATAGAACATGATAGTGCCTTTCAAGTTCCATGTTCACATATATTATGGTGATATATGACTAGCTATAGAGTTTAAGATATTAATTTAATATATAATTTATTTAATGATAGCACAAAAATATTTAAAAAATTATTTTGATAATAAATAAATAGTTTAGTAAATTCTTAAAAAATTATTAAAAAGTAAAAAATAAGTCAGCTTTGAACATTTTTCACATATGGAGCAATACTAGTGAAAGAAAACACGAGAAAATGATTGAAGAAAGTTAGTTCGTGTAGGGATATCATATACGAGTTTTCTTGTAAATTGTTAAGTTGTGCAAAATAAAAATTTATAATAAAGCATTTTGGAAAAGAAAAAAAAACGGTAATTTTATTTAACGGCGATAATAAATTTTTTGGTAATTTCTAAATCTACAAAAGCAAAAAATCAACATCAGATCTCTCGTCTATAGTTATATGTGACATCCTTTGCACTAACGAATGTCGCTATTTCTACTTAGATGGGAAGGTGTAATAGGAGCATATTCTGCGAAATATATTTTCAAACCTTTTTAAATTATATTCTCGTTTCTTGAATCGTTTACTTTGCTCCTAAACTTTAGAATAAGGAAAGACAAATAGGATGGGATAGACTATAGAGAGAAGCCAAAAGATAACAAATTCCAGCATATGACAACAGAAACATCTTCTCTTTGGCCGAAAGAGGATCTAAAAAGCCACATTCATTTACATAAAATGTGGGATATTCCCCTCCTTTACAGCAACCAACCAACAACAAAAAGTGTTCTCTACCCATATCTTCAACTTATCTAGTTAAAAGTTCAACTGGCTTCAACAAAAAAACAGAACCTACCAAAAAGGAAATATCAACTTTTTCACCTGCTTTTTCTTTGAGCTTCTAAAATTAGATTTTTCACTAGTCCTAGTGTGAAAGGACATGACATATATAAAGTTAGACTTCTCTAGGATCAACAAAAATAGAAAGACCAGGTTGTGATTTTGTCCAGTCACCTAATGACCCGTCACTATAGTCTTCCCCTAGTCTTTTCATGCACCATAAATCCTCTGCGCATGATAGCTTTTTCCAGTGTGGAATTGCTAACCTCAACGGTTCACGACTTGCCACCTCCGTCGCCACCACGCTACACCGCGACTCTTTAGCTAGATTGTGTGCAAAATCACACAGAGATTTTGTCAGCTTTTCAGCTAATGGGCCTTCTCCACCAAGCCCATACAGAAAATGAAGGCCAAATGGCCTAAAAACCTCCGGCACCGACGGTACTTTGAGCCAAGGAAAAGCCCGGTCCACTAAACGAGTCGTCTTAGCAAGAATCTTTGTCATTCGTGACGCGCCACGAACCTCAAGATTGAACACGTCCTTACAGTTCCACACACTGAGCACAGCCCATGACTCGGGCTGACTCGCCAAGAACTCGTCCACACCGGGCCAACTTTGGGCCGAGTAAAGCCCCTTTGGAACCGCTAAAAAAGTACCCAGATTGAGCTTATTGCAAAGAATAGAATCAATGTCGCGTGGGAAGAACTCGGTAGTGGAGAAGCGGCGGCGGTATAGTGTTTCAGCGTCAGTTGGGCTGAGCTTGATGATAGTGACCCGACTTGATACCCGGGCCCGATGAGCGAAAACGGGCTGGACCAAAATGGA
Organism: Nicotiana attenuata; assembly: GCF_001879085.1. Lineage (NCBI taxonomy): Eukaryota > Viridiplantae > Streptophyta > Magnoliopsida > Solanales > Solanaceae > Nicotiana > Nicotiana attenuata. The sequence continues at coordinate 2,020,026 of NW_017670247.1, read as the reverse complement.
CGGGGTACGGAACTTGGAGTAACCGCATTTGTGGGTGAAGAGCTTAATGGAAGCTTGGTTGTCGTTTTCTGTAGCTATGTACGAATATTCAGCACCATTAACTCTGAACCACTCCTCCATTTCGCACACCAGTTTTAACCCAATTCCCATTCTCCTGCAAAAAAATATCAAACATGTCATTATATTGTCGCAACACCCGCTATATTTAACAAAAATAAAGGGCCTATCTAAGAAGTAGAATATTGTTAAAAGTCGTTTGAGTTGAGTATAATACTTAATAAGAAGACAAAAGTGATAATAATAAGAGGGGATGTGTCCACACAAAACCATTTTTAGCAAAAACTAAACTATCATTGGTCGGGTGTGTACTTAAATGAAGATCTAACATAAAAAACTAAATAAGCTTTTTATACTACAATCTTTATTCATTTGGATTGTCGGCATCGTCAATAAATAAAAAGAAACCGAATATGTGTAGTAGAATTAGAAGTAGTTACCGGTGAGAAGGAGAAACGCGGAGGCCTAAAATATAGGCGAGTTTGGTGAAAATAGGAAGGGGTTTAATGGAATCAGAGCTGTTTTTAGCATTCCTTGAGAGCTTTTTCCCACACGTAACGGTTTTGATACAACCTCTTATCATCCCTACTATTGCTCTCTTCTCTTCCTTTTCTCCATTATGCACCACTATCTCTGCAACCTGTGATCATTATAATGAATACGCTGTTAATATAATAAACAACGAAAACAAAAATAATACAAGAATGAATATATATATATATATATATATATATATATATATTTACCAGCATGAGATAAGCAGCAGAATGGCGAACTCTGCAAATTGGGTCACCTAAAAGATGAGTGAAAAGAGAGAGTTTCCCACTTGGTCCAACTTCGCATCTTCTTTCCACTTGTTCCACTTCCCTGCAATCTTTTTTTGCATCAAATTCTCTCACCACTATCGACACTACACCATTCTCCTCCATCTTCTTTTATCTTTTTTTTCTTTCCTTTTGCTACGCTATAAAAACAAGACAAAAGAGCTAGAGAGGTTTATATAGATGTAATAATAATCTGCTACGTATTATAACGTGTAGAAAGGTAAAAAAGCAGAGGAAAGGCTTTTATATATCGAAATTGAAGAAAAACACAAAGGAGGATTCAACGAAAGAAGAAAGATATATGAACGACAAAGAAGAGACTCTAAGGGAAATAAAAGGTTCGAAAGAAAAGGGGCCGTTGAAAAGCTTTTTTTTTTTCGCCTTTCTTCTTTGGGTGTTGTTGCTATTAGTGAAGTGAGTAGTTGTTCATGATTAAGCAGAACTGAGAAGGGAGAAATAACTAGTTATTGCTTCTTCTCTTCTTTTGCTAAATTAGATGTGGCCTCCCTTTTTATACTGATTTTTGGGGCTGTCTTTTCTTTTCTCTAGTCCCCACCCCCTTCTCTCCTCCCCTTTTTTAAATATGAAATATGAGTAGGAAATACTCTGCAGTTTAATAAACCCATTTTTTATTTATGTTTTTTGTCTTTTGCTTACTTAATGGAACAAACCTTTATCAAAGAATCAAATAAATTTAAATTATGTAGATTAGAAAAATTAAATTTTTATAATTAAAAATATACGGTATTAACGGACTACTAATGAAAGAGTGACTAATATTCCTAATAGTAACTGTTTTTCGAATTTATAAATTAATCATGATCAGAAGAAATGGCGGCTGTGGCTGCGCAGTACCATTCCCAATTGTAGGTTGTTCTTTCTCTTTCAACTTAAATACCCTAACATCATCACTTAAATTTGTAATCATTACTACTCTTAAATACACATACAACACTTCCTTTCCATATTTCACCCATTATAACATCTCACCATACTATAACGCCTTACAGCATCAAAGCCATCTCATGCCTTTTCACATGCACCTTATCCTATTTATGCACATATTCAAATTTCAATATCTTTTTCTTGTATTATATATATTAGATAAGAGTTACGACCACCAGATTAGTTTCATTAACTTCATTTTCCAATGACTCATCAATACAAATTAATAAATTTAGGGATGAATTAGATGTAGATGTATGAAAAATTGTTGTAATTTCCTTTCTTTGACGAAGATATGCACGAACAAAGAGAATTCGAAAAAGAAATTTCTCGTATTTTATTGTAAATACGACTTGAATATACAAATAATAAACATCTCCTATATAAGCTTTCACGATTAGGCAATTATCATATAAAAGGAGTCTTAACAGCTCTACCTTGTATTCATGAACCTTTCATCTCACTCCTTCATACATTATAATTGATTAACTTTTCTTTATAGTTAGGATTTGTGATGTTAATTAACGTTTTATTTCTACTACAAGTACAAAATTACGCTATAAGTGGTGGTAAGTGGCACAGAAACCAATCAAAAGTGTTGATGCATGAATGCCACTTCGTCCGATGCGTGATAATGCATGATAGGAGCATGAATAAATGACTAATACATTTATAACGGAACTTGAATACCAAAGACGTGGGTGGGGGTGGGGGTAGAATCGCAACCGATTAATTGAAGAAGACAAGGAGACCGAGATATAAAGCCGCATTCTTGTTCAGAGCTAGCGGCTAGGGCAGCTATAAAACACTAGTCTGTATACTATTAGCCCCAGCTCAAATCATTCCATATTATTTATAGCACTCCTGACACACATTTGTAGTGGTGTAATTGTTTTAACCGATACAAACATCATGCAAAAATTTATCTCTACATATAGCCTGATATGACAACCAATTCAATCCTAACAAAGCCATAACTGAAACCGATTCTCGAATTTGAAAGACAACTTCTTTTAGTTATTCTTTGTATTCTATCAATTTTCCTTTTTGTACTCTTTACATATAGTGTTGAGTAAATACCAATTTCTAGTATTTTTAAATATTGGAAAAAAATTGTATTACAGGGACATATAAAATGAGTTAAATGAGGTATTTGAATACTCTTTTTCCATTTTGGTTTCAAATAAGGGATCTTACAGAAATAGCCACTCATTTTATTATTTACTTTTTCTAACTATATATATAGATTATACATCGATTATACACAATTATATATAAATAATATGTAAATTATGCATATATTATACCTTCACCTGGTATTTTTAGTTTAAGCAGTTAGATGGGCGGCTATCGGGTTAATTCTTCATCTTATGCCGGCCGCTAGTAGCTACGACTTGTTCGTTCTCAATTATCCACTTTCACATATTATGGAATTCATCTTTTAGTATTAATTAACATAAAATTGACCATATTAACAGTTATTTCTTCATTAAAAATCTAACAAATACTCCTAGGCTCTTTATTCCACGGACAACTTTGGAAAAAAGGTGTTAATTCTTTCTTGATATCAGAAAAAATCAAATATTGTGGACCATAAAAAAAAATTAAAAAATCAATTAAAGTGTATCGGAGAAAGTATTATTTATGAAATGCGCAAAAGTATTTGGGTGGCATTTAATAGTGGATAACTTTTGAAATCTTGCAAAAGAGTTTCCAAAACGTGCTTATGTTTTCAAGAAGTTTATTTCAAAAAAAAAGATTTCCGAAGAAGTGATTTTACAGCTTTTTGCAAAGTAAAATTTACTTTTCTCACGAAACACCCGTAATCAAATCTTAAATAAAAGGATAGCTATCTAACAGGTTTTCTTTTTATAGTAGCCACTTATTTTTTTTTCTTTTCAAAAATGCTTTTCTCAAAAACAGTCCAAACAACTTAAGTTATTTTAAAATCAAAGCGTAAGATAGAAAATTCAATTCCAGTTACTTTACTAATCTCAACAAACCCGAGATGAAGTAATTCTGTTTTGTGGTTAAATTTTGTTAATGAATATAATGCTAGCTTCCAGTTTTGTTTCTCTACTTTATGATATCATATAACCATACTGTATATCAGAATTCATTTACATCAATTTTAAGTGCGCAATGCATAAAAAGTGAAACTGTTTAGTTTATTTATCCAAACTAATAACAGAAGAATCTAACAAACTCAAAATGGGGAATGAAATGTCCTTAGAATAGCAGAATACTCCTCAGTAAAAAAAAAAATCCAACCTTTGATATAAAATAACCCTCACGTAAAAGCATTTGAAAGAATCGTGAAAAGCATTGGAAAGCGATGAAAAAAGAAAGAACTACAACGGAAAGAGAAGATAACATATTAAGAAACAGTGGATATTATTGGAAGCAATTAATATTATACTTTCATGTGAATTATTAAGAAAGAGAGTCTCATAAAATAAAGTAAAAATAAAAAGGTATGGGGCTATTATTAAACGATGTTGATCATGTCACCACGAAAAGAACTTATTTGTCGAAGTTTGTAAATGGTGTACTTTATTAGCATTAGGTATGATATTTTCCACTTATGGCCTAATTTAAAAGGATAATTGATAATGACGAAAGAATAATTGATGGTATTTAAAGGCACATTTGGCTTCAAGGAACGTGAAAGGAAACGATGGAGAAACAATGGCGCTTCTTTTACAATTTAGAATTCTAGTTGTCGTTTTGGCGGATTCGTATCAGTTTCTCTGGTGATTTGGCCAACTTATAAAATAAGATTTTTTACAAAAAACAATAATGCTACCAATTAATTAGTAAAATTTCTAATGACGAACTTAGGCATCTAATGATTAAGACTTGAGAAATGGGACTGAGAAATTTTATTTTGTGTCTCAAGTTCCACGTCATACTTATGTGAGGTCCTTGGTTACTTGACAAGTGAATTCATGGATCCCATTTATTTACTTTGAAAATAATAAAACTAAAAAAGACAATTTACAAGTTATTTAATATGCCTAACTAAGGACAGAAATAAGTATTACTAACATACTAATGAAAATGGTAAAAAAACATATCCATTTGAAAAGCTAAGCCTTTTGATCCTTCTTATTGGCACATATATTACAGAAGCCAAAACATACACTTGAATTGGAAAAATATGTTGACTTATAAATCTTTTTTTTTTTTTTTTGGTATGAAGACAGAACTTTGTTTAACAATTTTTTCTAAAAATATTTTTAGGCTGTTTTTCGATTTATGCGTGTTATTCTTCCGCAAGGACTTTGCTAATATTTTTTATATTGTCCCAATTTTATCGGATGTCTCCGAAGGAACAAACTTTGTTTAACAATAATCTCCAAATCAGTTGACAAGAGCCTGAAAAAATAATCATCTTGGTGTGCTTAATAATAATTAAATATGTCACAAAGTAAGAAAAGTTATTATTGCTTGTTTAGAAAAGTAACTCCCATTAGTATAACAGAGATGGACAATTGTAGAATTGTAAGATAAGAAAAAATAAAATAAAACGATCAATGCTTATTAACTCATCAAATTGTTATTTGCTATTATTCTTCAAGCTTCTCTCAAACAATATAATTTCAATCCATCCGTGGAGCCAATAACACCATCATTCAAATAATTACAATCACCATCAGTCCCAACTCAATTACTAATTAGGACACAAAATTAATTCTCCGAACCATTGAAATAAATATTTCTTCCAGTGATGCATGAACTTTGATTCTCAATGCAACATCCAAACTGGTTAGCAGAAGCCTGAGTCAATAGTTCTGTAAAGGTAGTATTGGAACCTTCGTATAACTGCATAAATGAATTTAAAGAAAAAAAATCAATACCAATAAATAAATTAAAATATAAAGACCACCAACAAACTAAGACACTTAGAATTTGATTGTTTAGATATCCACTTCCTTTTTCTTTCTTCTTAATTGGATCGAAAACTCGATCATTAGTTCCTGAAGGACTAGTAGATGTACTAAATTTGGGATAGCTCTTATGAGTACCTTCTGCATATAACTCATTTTGGAGTTTAGTAATCTCAACCCTTGCTTGATACAAATACTTTCTAGCAATTTCTTCAGACTCAGCATTATTTGCAGCTAATGTCATAACAGCAAATGATTCTTTCATCAAACCAGTTTAGCGAATGGCCATAGATGAAGTTGGTGATTTCTTCCTATTGTTGTACTCATCAAATCCATTCCCTTATTTAGCATTCTTAGTCCATCTTTTCAGAATATATTGTACATGAATATAAGAAAAATCTAAGTCAAAGAATAACACTTTCAGTGCATGGCAACATAACCAACCCAAGGATTCAAACATAAGACAAAAACAACTATGGAATTGTCAAATTAATTGAATTGAACGGTGTTAGTTTTTCCTCCTTCCCCTCTAAGAACTGTATATGTGCGACAAGTGCCATTATTTTCAAATTTGGTCACCTTCTTAGATGTTCCTTGCAAAAATTTATGTTGAAATCTTGTAAATATGGTTCTTGTGTAGATACTCGCAGCATGCTTTAATATCCCACAATCTTCTATAGCAAGTTTAGGTATTCCTCGATATTTAAAATCCTCTTTCGCCTCAATATTACACATTTCAGCTGCTAATGATTAACAAATTCAGTTAAAGTCATCGTTTTGCAAGCCTTTCAGTAAAGACTCTATTAGTGCTCTCACTCCTCTGAGTTGATTTAATGTCTGCAGAGAAAATGGAACGACAAAATGCGGGGCACCACTTTTCCTTCAAATCATACAATCTTTGAAGCCAACTATTGCTCCCACATTCCCATTCTTCAGTCATTTCTTTCCATACTGACGCAAACTCTGACTCTGACTTGCACCTCCATAAGAGCTTATCAAAATATTTTTCTCTAAATCCTGATTTCCAATAAAGTTGAGGTATATTCTTTTGAGCATTTTTATCAATATGCCATTCACATAGATGGTGACAAGTACTAGGAAAAAGTTCTTTAATCACAACCGCAATTGCAGGAGCTTGATCAGTAAAAATAATTTTTGGTGCTTCCCTCCCATTGCCTTAAAAAATGTGTCGAATAGCCAAACAAAAGAACTAGTTGTTTCATCACTTAAGAATGCACATCCAAAAATGATATTTTTCCAGTGATTATTCACACCCATAAATGTAGCACAAATCATGGCATATCTATTTGTACGATATGTAGTGTCAAAAATCATCACATCCCTAAAACACTCATAGTGCAACTTAGATATACTATATCTCCAAAAAAAGTTGCACATTCTTCCATTTTCATCTACTTGAAAAGAGTAAAAGAAGTTTGAGTCATCTGATTGCATATGCATAAAATGATTCAAAAGAGTTTGAGCATCTCCACAATTAATCATACTTCTCTTACGTGCTTGTATAAAATTGTGAGCATCTTGTTCAATGAATCCAGCATTTTCAATACCACATGCTTCATTTTGAAGGTATTGATAGTGCGAATATCAACATCTAACATAGAACTAAGAATGTCTTTACTAGCATATGTAAGCCTTCGGCCAAACGATATGAAATGCCTCAAGTTTTCCTTTACCATCGGGTGGTTATGCTCATCAGAAAATACAAATACTCCCCATACCCCATTTGAAATCTTAAACTTTATGTGAGCCATACAACCACATCTATATTCCAACCTTTGACGTTTTTTTTCTTGATAATCAGAACTCAATGGGGATTGCCCTTCGCAAGAACAAAGAAATAAACACCTAGTTAATTATTTCTTTCTATTATAAGTTTTTGCACCTTTTCGAACACCAAAACCTTTTGCTACAACATAGGAATTGTAAGCTTCATATGATTCTTCTTCAGAACAAAATTTCATCCCAATATTAAAAGCAAAGTCGTTGTTGATGTTAATACCTTGAACATTAACGTCATTATGATCTACAACAATAAAGTGAGATATTTACATATAAATAACAACAAAAATATAAGATTAAGTTTTATCATTCTAAAATAATAAGCTGACTAAAAAAATTACGTAATCGAATTAGAATTTCAAAATATTAAAATCTTACTTGGTTGCTTAAAGTTCATATAGTCATCAGCATGTAAATCCTCCATATCAATTCTTTGAGCAGAAGGTTATTTGGCTTTTCTTCTTGAACACAAGTAAAGAAAAATTCATGTGCCGATCAGAAGGCTTAGCTTTTAAATGCATATATTTTCTTCCATTTTGATTAGTATGTTAATACTTATTTTTGTCTTTACTTAGGCATATTAAATGACTTTTAAATTGCCTTTTTTAGTTTTATCTTCAAAATATATAAATGAGACCCATGATTCACTTGTCAAGTAATCAATGGCCTCACATAAGTATGACGTGGAACGTGAGACACAAAATAAAATTTCTCTTTCTCTGTGAAATTACACCTTTATTGTTTGTCTTGTTTAACCAAAAAAAACTTATGTAATTTTTATGCTATTTTTTCTGGTAGAACTTACCAGTAGCTTTCTATGTTCTCTTGCGATTAATCAGGACGGGCTTTAAAATCAAAAAATGAAGCAAAACACTAAACAAATTAAAACAATTAAAGTGGTTAATTTCTAAAACAAAAGACTATTTTTCGTTTAAACTGTTTATTTTTCTTAATTTTCTTATCATTTGAAAGTGTATTTTTCAGAGATGATAGTAGACGATAATTATGCAATTTAGATACTATTAACACTCTAATTTGGCTGCACTTTATCAATGTTTGAATGTTAAAAGATAACAAAATGCTCTAACTAAGAGTTTTTCGTTTTGGGGGAGCCACTCCGAGCTAGGAGGAAGCTAAAGAGTGTTTTGGAGTCAATATGGAGCGTGGAAGGCCAATCGGAGGATAGCACGGTCGAAAAGGAGAAAGAAAAGCAAGTGTCAGCTCCGCGGCCACAGACAGAACATGTGCCAAATCCATGGTCAGATTAGCAGTCCAATCCGCGGCCGCGAACAGGATGACGGAAGCCAAGAAACCAGGGTCAATTATGTAATTTTTAGCGTGACTAACCTAAACCTATATGAAGCCTAAGAGAATTTGAAGGCAGGAACACGGAAGAAAGACAGAGAATTTCCTTAGAGTTTTATCTTCTTCTTCTTTTTAATTCCATTGTTGATTTTGACTTTATATAGTGAATTTTTATCTATTAGTATGAGTAGCTAAACCCGTCATCTAGGGTTGATGGAACCAATTGTTGGATGAAGTCTTAACTCTGTTTTGATATAATTGAGTCGTTTTTACTCTATGATTGTTCAACTACATGTTGTCTTGTGATTAATTGAAAGGGCCCTTGATTAATCGTGTCTAGTTATCTTGTGTTGCTTGAGAAAGAACACTTGGTTAGATTGTTGTTGAACAACACCTCTTTTGGGTAAGTTAAGAGATTAATTACTTGAATTTAAAAGCAGGGTTAGAGATAACGAAGCTCTGGTGGGATAATACTAAGTTGCATAAATTGTTAACTAGAGTAGTTCGAGAGAATGCTTCTAGTAAATTATCGTAATTGATCGAGAGATAATTGCGGTAACCCAGAACTCATATTTCTTATAGAGTGTTACGGCGAGATTATAGCTAACGTGTTAGGAATTAATCCGACAATTGGGGAAATCAATAACCCTAGACCATTCTACCATTAAATTCAACCCTATTCTTGATTATTGCTAGTTCTAGTGTTATTTTTCCTTAGTTAACCAAATTCCACTCATTATCCATTAAGATTCTTGCATCCGGGAATTGTTTGAGCTTATCATTAGCAGTGTTAAAAGTTGTAGTAAATAGGTTAGTTCCCTGTGGGATTCGACTCCGGACTGAACCGGATTATATATTTGCAGCGGCCGCTTAGTCCTTTTTATAAGGCATAGTTGGGCGTGATCAAAAGACATCTTATGTTACTTCAATTTCACTACTCATCTATTTTTTGAAAACCGATTATCTAAAAACCAAATCCTACCGTGTTGACTAGAGTGAGTTAATGAACCAAGCTGATAAGTTAATTGTAGTTAACTATGTAACTATAGTTAGAAGTTAGTTAGTACAGTAATTAGGAGTTAGTTATACTGTAGAAGTATAAATACACTGTACACTCTGTGAAAACACGCGCCTATATCATTTCCTTATTCTTATAAATACAGAAATCTGTTTCTCTTGAGTGTGGCCTTCATCTGCATGTCTTCTTCCTCAAGCTCGATCTCCAGATCTATGGCAGCTAACATGGTATCAGAGCCACCGGAGTGAATCGAAGACATCTCTCAAACTAGTCCTTCCTCTCGTTACTTCAATTTCACAATTCCGTGGTAAATTGTCCAATTGTAGCGTGTAGCTGAAAGTCTAGGGTTTACTCTTGAAGAAGCAACTGAAAATGGCGATTGGAGAAGAAACTTCACTTCGAGCAACTACAATTCCTGGTATGGTCAATAATGCAGCCGACACAACTGTGTTTCCTTCAATTGACCATAATCATCCACTCTACCTTCAACCAACAGACACTCCAGGTAGTAATCTGATTTCCCTTCAACTTACTGGTTCAGATAACTACGCGATATAGAGTAGGTCTATGAGGATTGGTCTGTTAGGGAAGAGTAAGTTAGGCTTTGTAGATGGTCGATTTCCTAAGTCTAAATTTGAACCTGAACTTCATGATCAATGGGAGAAAGTGAATGTTGTAGTTCTCTCATGGATAATGAATGCAGTAAAGCCAGGTTTACTTAGTAGTGTAGTATATGCTTCTAATGCTCATAATGTTTGGGAAGACTTAAAGGAGAGATTTGACAAGGTAAATGGATCTAGGGTTCTGTATCTTCATAGAGAAATTCATAACCTCACTCAAGGTACCATGTCTGTTGCTGACTACTTCTCCAAGCTGAAAGACTTTTGGATGAGTTTGATGCATTAATGCCCTGTCTTGATTGTCCATGTCCTGAATTAAAGAAATATGCCCAACACTTTAAGTATCACAGGCTACTACAGTTTCTGATGGGATTGAATGAGTCTTACTTATAGTCAAGGAGTCAGATTATGATGATGTACCCAATTCCTAGAATCAACAAAGCTTACTCAGTACTGATTGATCAAGAGATCCAAAGGAGTCTGGCTAATTTCACTCAGACTAATCACACTACTGAAGGCATAGAATGAGTTGTGTTCTATAGTAATAAAAACTCAACAAGTGTAGGTGGAAACTTCAAGTTTAGAAAGAATCAAGTGCAATGTGACTACTGTCATTACAAGGGGCACACAAAGGAGAATTGCTACAAACTTCATGGCTATCTATCAGACTTCAAGGGAAAGAAGAAAAGGTAGAACTCTGGAGTGTATGCATACAATGTGAGTGGTTTAGCGTTTCCAAATGCTGCTGAAACTGCAATCAACAAGGTTCTTATGAAACTCAATCATGAATACAACAGGTTCAGCATGCCTACATGCCTCAGTTTGCCCAGACCACTCCGAACAATAGTCATGCTACTCCTTTCTTCACCAAAGAGCAGTATCAACAAATACTTCAGATGCTGGCCAAAGGGAATGAAGAGGGTCCAGAATCATCCAGCAAGTTAGCTGCTGCAGGTACTCTAATTACTCTAATATCCAACTTTCTCGAGCAAAACTGGATTATAGACACAGGAGCCTCAAATCATATGACTTCTCAACTTGATGCTCTTACTTCCTGTTGTTGACACTCAATTTTTCCCTATATATTTTTAATATACAAAATAACTTCAAAATGGCACATATATGCATATGTAAGCATATTCAAGTGTTTCATTAATTTTTTTTCCATAATTTTTAAGGTTTTTTGTAAAATCAATTTACTTCCCTTTTTTATCCATAAAACCCAATAATCATTTCCAAAATTATTATTTTTGGATTTTCATCTTTATGCCAAGATATAGCTAAGGTAATTTTTACAGGTTTTTACGATTTTTTTTTAGTATTTTTAAAAGCTAAATGCGCATAATTGCAATATTAGCCCTTTTAAGATTTAATTGTGTTTTATATTCATAAAATTAAGTCTTGTATTTTTAAATTGTTAGTTATATGCTATAAATCATTTTAGTTCTTTCAATTTATTTCTAGAAGTTAATTTCCTATTTTTTTTAATTTTAAAAGGGGAAAATTAGCTATTTAAATAATAGCCCAATTACATTTCAATTTTAGCCTAAATCTGATCCCAAACTAAACCCAATTTCCCGGCCCAATTCCCATTCAGACCCGACCCCTAACCCAATTAAACGACCCAACCCGGACTCTCTACTTAACCATTTCAATCCTGGCCGTTGATCATTTAGATCAACTGCCACTATTCGCCCTTTCCATTTTAACCTTAAACGACCCCTTACCCTACCTCATTCATCACCAAACGCCGCCCTTGAATCCCCTTCTCTCAATTCTCTCTGAAACCTCACCTGAACCCTAGCCACCGCCATCTAATCCCACCTAATCCACCCTAATACCTTCCTAATCCATGGCCCATCGTGGTCATTTGAGACATGTATCAGCCTCCTATGGCTCCTGGGTGTTTGTTTCTGTGGTTTCATGGCCAGACCTGAAGGGTCTGGTCCAGTCCTTGCTCGACTTTTGTTCATGGCCTTTCTCTGGCCATCCATGACCTCTCTCTGGCCATTCATGGCCTTTCAAGGCTGATCCTTGACTTTTTCTAGTTAGATCGTTAACTTTCAAAGTTTTTCTCACTTCTTTTGGGCTTTCTGAAACCCTAGCTCTAAGACCTTTCAATTTTCTTTCAGATCTCTCTTAGATCTGTACTTACTATGAATTTCTTAAGTGTTTTCTCGAAGGTTCTTCAACTTTTCTTTCAAAACGACTCTTCATTTTTTCGACGATTAGGGTTTCCTTTAAGTTTTTCAAAAGATCTCTTCTCTGATCTCAATATTGTTTGTGATTTTGCTATGTTTAAAACAACTTGCTCATATTGTTCTTCTATCTATTCCATCATGTTAAAAACCCTAGTTCCTTTAGTCTTATCCGAGTTCTGAAACTGTTTGTTTAAATGTGTACTTGTTCTTTGTTTCTGACTCTCTTTTCCTTGTTTGACTTGTTTGATTTTGAGTTCTTACCATCTCTTAAACTCGACTACTGCTGAAGCCCTAAATTTCTTAGAAGTTTTTCTCACTTATTACTACGGTGAGACCTTTACCTGTTTCTGATTTCTCTTACCTAATACTATGTTCTGCTTCACTGTTGATTCTATGTAACTACTTGACCTACTTGACTACTGTGCCTCGAATATTTTCCTTTCTATTGAATCCTAGCTTATTTCTGCCACTACTGTATGTTCGTGTTATCTCTTTTGCCAATATGTTTGGCCTCGCATGTCTGATGCTTCTGTTCACGCTATTTATATACTGAAGTTTCTTCCTTGATTGATCTTGATTTGGTGACTGATTGCAAAAGCGTTTTCTTTATAAACCCTAATTTCACTCGCTTGTTTAAAATTAATTGATTCATTTCCCTTTTACTGTGATATTTTACCTTGCTGATTCCTTTCCAAAATAAGCCTATTTTGTACTTAGACTTGATTGTTTACTTCATGCCTTTACTGCCCCTTATATGGCAATAATCAAACTGTTCCCAAATTGATTTCTGCCTTAATTAAACCTGCTACTACCTGTTAAACAATGATTCCTTAATTAAAGGGAATCACTTGTGTTAATTGATTCTAACTTGTGATTGTTTCCATGTTTGTGTTAAGACTTTACTTATTACCTTACTTATCACTCGTTTTCAAAAGCTATAAATACCCACCCCCTTTTCTTTCAAAAGACACGAGCAAATTGAGTTCAAAACACACACTTACACTTAAAACTCTCTCTTTCTTTACTGCTACATGTGTTGTTGCTTTGTCTAGCTGGCTGAAAGCCAAGGCTAGACTGTAGACTCTTGTTTGCTTTACCTTTCTGCACTTTTCTTCTCTGTTGGTATGTCCTAGTTTACTCTTTAAGTCTCAATAATAATATGTTTCTTTAAGTTGCTTCAGTCTCTCATTCATGCTTACCTCGGCCAATGTTTCTGTAGTCTATTTACATTACTAGCATGCTGAAATATGCTCCCTTCCCCTTTTAGATTAATGTTTCCCTACGTATGTACCCTGTCAGCCGCTTGTTATGTGATTTGCTGACTTATGAATCCCAAACCCCAAATCCCCTCTATGTGTTTGTGATCCTTAGGTTGGTTTGTGGGTAGGCCAGCATCATCTATTGCTGTGCATGACCAAACCTGCCCCTTTCTGGGGTCATATGCTTCATACAATGTATTCCCAAAACCCCTCGACCCTTTGTGTAACTACTGATTCTGGGTATTTTGAGCTCCACTACTGCTATTTTTCAAATCACCCTTTAATACTTACTATTTCCAACTCAGTTTTAATCAATTTATGTCCTGCACTTGCACTATATTCTTAGAACCTAGGTTCTGCCCCTCTTGTGTAAGCCTTGCCTTGGGACCCTTGAGCTCCCTCTGAACTTGGATGCATATAGGCTGGCCCTTCCACACTGCACTCATTTCTGTCTGGTTACGCAGACCTGGGTGTAAGCACTGCCCGGGGTCCCTTGAGACACTTAGGGAACTTTGACACGCCCAGGTATGAGAAAGGCTTTGAACATCATGGGCATCTGAAATGATTAATTATATAACTCAGATAGGAAGTCCAGATCAGGATTCTTTTGGTTGTAATTTCTTATTTCTACACTTCTTTTGTAATTTAAGTATTTGGTCTGTAATAATTTGTAACGAACATTGGGGTTGGCCAGTAAAAAGGGATGGGGAAATTATGCATGTTGTAAGGGTAGGTATCCTGCCTATAGGATCTGTTTAATAAATTCTGCATGTTTTACTTTCACACTTAGATATCATGCCTATAGAATCTGTTTGATAAATTCTGCATGTTTTACTTTCACACTTAGACATCATTCCTATAGGATCTAAATGGCTATAATCAGACATCATGCCTATAAGGTTAAAAATCAGCTTCAAAATTAGATGTCATGCCTGTAAGATTAAAATCAATATCTTTATAGAAATTATGCCTATAGGAATTTCGCTGTGGTCAAGTAAACCCTGCCTACTCCACATCATGATCAATTAGATACCATGCCTATAAGATTAAAATCAGCTATAATAGAGAGCATGCCTATAGGACCTAAAACCAGTTTAGTAAAAAAAAAATCAGTTTGACTCGTACTGTTCTAAATCAGTTTAAACAACTTACTCCTTTTAGTAATACGGTTTAGAAAGCATGCCTATAGGATCCAAATTGCCCGTTTAGAATTGTTTACTGTTTTTCTACACTCCTAATCAACAATAGATATCATGCTCCTAGGACATCACTATTACGCCTAGGCAAGCTTTAGGTAATAATAATGCTAAAATTTAATCCGCCTCTGTTTAATTAGCAACTGCTACAACCAGCAGGCAGGCCTGATTCAGACTTCTTATCTGAGCTACATAATGAATCTGGTTCTGACTCAAATCCCCTACCTTAGGATTTTTAAAATACAGACTTTGACTGTGTTTGAGTCGTGCTATTTATATGTATTATTTGCGGAGGATTGTATGAGCGTTCTAATTGCTTACATGTTTCCCCTTTGAATGCAGTCCTACGTGTTTTTGTATGTCGCCTTAGCCTTTTTACCTTTAAACATAAGAGTCGGCCTAGATCCTCTCTCTTATAAGAATTGTAGTCCTAAAATTCCTCCGGGATTGATAGGAATGGGACGGGTAATAGCACGCAATAGAGTTCGAGACCAATCCGCGCTTTAAATACCTTTACGGGGTGGGAAGGGTAGATATGGATATGATGACCGGTGCGTTAATACCACGTGTAGCCCCTCTTTTGAGAAGTGATTATCGGGTATTGCATTGATGTGATCCATATTACAAACAAACCTAGGACCCCCTTTACATTCATCAGCATGCTTAGTTATAACTCTTTCAAAACTTTCTTTTATTTAATCATTTTCAAACATTTGTGTATTTAAAATCCCCTCTTATTTGAGCCTTGTTTGTTTACTTGTTAATTGCACAAATTTACAAAGAATTGTCTGGACGGGAACCACACTAGTGGATCCTGAGGGGTGCCTAACACCTTCCCCTTGGGATAATTTCAAGCCCTTACCATATCTCTCGTTATCAAACGTAGTTGTAGTTGAACCCTATAGGTGCCCTAACGCACCTTAAAATTGTTAGGTGGCGACTCTTCAAAACTGCAAAACCCCTTTCCCAAAAGGAAAGAGTTGTCCCAACCAAAATGTCATAAAATCGATTCCGCGAAGGAAAAAGGGGGAGCGACAGCATGGCGACTCTGCTAGGGATTTTTTAGGCTTTTACCATTTCAGATTATTCTTGTGATTTTATACCTCTCTCTATGTGCAATTATCTGTTTAATTCCTTTAAGCATTTAATTTCTTCTTTAGAAGCAAAACTGACATATCTTCCTTGTTTTCTTTTCTTTATTGCTTTAAATTATGAAATTATTGTATTTATCGCTTTCTTAATGTGCAAATACATGCCAACATGCTTTTAATTTATTTTATTTTTTTTGCATAATCATGCTCAACATCACTCCACTCGTGCCAAACAAATCCTATAGCAACGCTTATAATGAGTGGTTGCGCTCTTCCTATATCATTACCCCCTAAATTAGGAAAGGAATATTTGCGGTAAAACTAGTCGATCAACGGTGCAGTCGACAGTTCCGAGCCTTCCCCCTTGAGCTGTCCGCTCAAGGGTATTAGTCTAAAACCCCATAGAAACCTTACTCTGTTTAAATTGTGCATGCATCATGGTCAAACCTAGCCGGATCAGTTATGTTGTCCACATAATGATCCTTTAAGATAGCCTTGTCCAAAGTCAACTGGGTTTCCCTAAACCCAAAATGGACGTCGTCACGTTCTGTGCATTTGTTTGGAGAACTAAATGCTTCATGCTAATTGTTGATGTTAAATAGTCGAGTCTGGTGGGGGTAGAGTCTAACCCTTTGTTTTGCAGAAAATGAGGCACGAAGTCCCTAGTTTCAGTAGGATTAGCACGCCCCCACTCTTGCTAGACTGGTGGAGGAGTCTTCTTTCAAATGACCAAATCAATGAGTGGATACGGAGGGCCGCCAAAGCTAGCGGAAAGTTGGAATATCTGGAATAGAGCCTGCTGGAATTGGAAGGAAAAGTGAGGAAGAGAGTCACCGACTGCCAGAATGCTGAGGGAAACGAAGGAGAACACCTGGCGAAGGCATTTTTACCGGTAAACCTACGCGAACTGGAGGATTTGATCAACGAGAGCATTCAACCTGGGGAAGGTCCTCCTGGGACCAGATAGATAGGAATTTACTTTTTTGCCTTATAAATGTAATAAGGCCAATGGCCATTAGTGACTTTTATTTTCTTGCTTATTTAGTGTCATTTTAGGATTCGCCTATTTTTATCAATAAAATGAGGCATTTAGCATTAAAGCTCTCCAAGTATATCTGTCGCTAGGCCTACCTCGGGCACAAAGAGGTTCCCAAATTAGGACACGCTTTACACTCCCGCACTATGTGTTTAAATATTGCAATACTTTTTATAATCCTCACTAACTTGATTACCTTTTTGTTTTATTTTTGTTTTTTATTATCCCCCTCCCTAAAGGTTAGTTCGTGCACTCTGGCATCATCATCTTATTTCACAAGGCCCTTCCATACAGGCTATGAGCAAAGGGGCATACCTCAACAATTGGGCCATCAGGACCACCAGAGCCCGACGAGCTTCGGGGTAGCAAGGCTAAAACAAGCATTATTCACTGTTTTATTTTCTCTTCGCATTTCTTCAATTTCCGCAATAAGATCTTCAGTGTTTGAAACAATTATTCAATTTATCAAAGCATGTTTGATTTTTTCAATGAATTAATATTTATTTCTATCATTTTCCCCCTTACTTTACCTATACAGCATTACTATTACATATCTTGATGAACCAATGACTATGACATGCAATGAGACAACGCAACAAACGGACATTGATTCAGAAGAAGATGACATACCTGAGGAGATTGTCAGAGAAGTTGAGAACTTTGAAAACAAACCTATGTCCAACCTGGACGAAATCGAAATTGTTAACCTGGGAGATGCAGAAAATGTCAAGGAAACACGATTCAGCATTCACTTATCGCCATCAGAGAAGGAAGCATACGCAGAGTTTCTAAAGGAATATGAGGACATATTCGCCTGGTCGTATGATGACATGACCGGTCTGAGTACGTCTATTGTGGCTCACAAACTGCCAACCGATCCAATGTGTCCACCTGTAAAGCAAAAGCTCAGAAAGCTCAAACTTGATATGAGTCTGAAAATCAAGGAAGAAGTCACCAAGCAGATCAAAGCTAAGGTTCTCAGGGTGGTTGAGTACCCGACATGGTTAGCCAATATTGTTCCAGTACCAAAGAAGGATGGGAAGGTCAGAGTCTGTGTCGACTACCGGGATCTCAACCGGGCCAGTCCGAAAGACGACTTCCCTTTGCCGAATATACACATCCTGATTGACAATTGCGCCAAGCATGAGCTACTGTCGTTC
Source organism: Nicotiana attenuata (assembly GCF_001879085.1). NCBI lineage: Eukaryota > Viridiplantae > Streptophyta > Magnoliopsida > Solanales > Solanaceae > Nicotiana > Nicotiana attenuata. The sequence goes on along the minus strand of NW_017670247.1, from coordinate 2,001,624 downwards.
GTGGATTGCTTCGCTGGTTATCATCAGATTTGGATGGATGAGGAAGATGCTAAGAAAACGGCTTTCATTACTCCATGGGGAGTGTATTGTTACAAGATGATGCCATTCGGCCTGAAAAATGCAGGGGCCACCTACATGAGGGCCATGACAGCCATTTTCCATGATATGATACACAAGGAGATAGAGGCATATGTGGATGACGTTATCATGAAATCCAAGAAGGCCACTGACCACATAGAAGATCTGAGGAAGTTTTTCAACAAACTGCGGAGGTACAACCTGAAACTAAACCCCGCAAAGTGTGCATTTGGGGTTCCTGCTGGGAAGTTGCTTTGGTTTATTGTGAGCCGCCGAGGAAAAGAACTGGATCCATCAAAGGTCAAAGCAATTCAAGAATTACCACCGCCGAAGAATAAGAAAGATGTGATGAGTTTCCTGGGAAGGCTGAACTACATCAGCCGATTCATAGCGCAGTCTACAGTTATCTGTGAGCCAATCTTTAAAATGTTAAAGAAGGACGCCGCCACCAAATACCGATGACTGCCAAAAGGCCTTCGACAGAATCAAGGAGTACTTGTCAACACCACTAGCCTTGGTTCCGCCCGAGCCAGGTAGACCCTTATTGCTCTACCTTGCAGTGTTAGATGGAGCTTTCGGCTGCATTTTGGGGCAACATGATGAAACGGGGAGAAANCCAGATGTCGAACTACCGGAGGGGTACAAACCTCCCAAGTTCGAGATGTTTGACGGTACAGGTGATCCAAGGGTCCATCTGAGAACATACTGAGACAAGCTGGTCGGGGTAGGAAAAGATGAAAGGATCCGCATGAAACTGTTCATGAGGAGTCTGAAAGGAGATGCGCTATCTTGGTACATCAGCCAAGATCCTAAGAAGTGGTCAAGCTGGGTAGGTATGGCATCTGATTTTATGGACAGGTTCAGGTTTAACACAAAGAACGCGCCAGACGTGTTCTATATCCAGAATCTGAAGAAGAAGCCCGCGGAGACATTTCGCGAGTATGCTACTCGCTGGAGGTCCGAGGCTGCTAAGGTCAGACCCGCCTTAGAAGAAGAACAAATGAACAAGTTCTTTGTCCGGGCTCAAGACCCACAATACTATGAACGGTTGATGGTGGTTGAGAATCATAAGTTTTCTGACATTATCAAGCTGGGGAAACGAATTGAAGAAGGTATTAAGAGCAGTATAGTTACAAACTTCGAGGCCTTGCAAGCTACAAATAAGGCCTTGCAGTCTGGTCATGTGTCTAAGAAGAGGGACGTAGGGGTCGTGATAGTTGCACAAAGGACCAAGTCTCCCCTCAAATACCAAACCTACCCAATACCTCAACACACATATCAGCCAGCCCCAAATCACCAAGCACCCTCCGCCAACTTATCAGTCATCTCCACCCCCTACATATCAGCCTACCTCAACCAGATACTCCCAGCCCGCTCACGTCTACCAAACTTACAATGCCCAACCATCTCATTACCAATCACCCCCCACACGCCAAAACTTCCCTAGGCCCCGACCAAATTTTGATTCGAGGCCTCCAAAACAATACACAGCCATCGCCGAACCCATTGACCAGCTATATAAGAGACTCAAAGCCGCCGGTTATGTCACCCCCGTCCCTGCTACAACCCCTGAGAATCCTTCTCAGTGGGTTAACCCAAACAAGTCTTGTGCATACCACTCCGGCATGAAGGGACACACCATCGATGAATGCCACTCTTTAAAAGATAAGATACAGTCTCTGATTGATAACAAAGTCATTGTAGCAAAGGAAGCCGCTCCAAACGTCCGCAACAACCCTCTACCAGACCATAAAGGCGGGTGTATCCACATGATTGAAGTGGAGGATGATTGGGATCTCGGAGGATCCATCGGGTTGATCGCAGAAGGCGATGACCCAAAGAAACCAGCAGTTACTCTCAATCCGATTATAGTCCAGATCTAACCGTCTGAGGACACCGAGGTAGACGTGTCTATGCCTTTTGAGTTTGAAGCAGTGCCATCAGCAAAGGAACCAGCACTATTTGAGGTTGCAGTTTTGCCACCCAAAGAACATGCCCCATTCAAAGTAAAGGTGGCCGCCCCGATCCCGGTGGCGATGTTCACCATGCCGTCATTCCATACAAAAGCTATACCATGGGATTATACAGCCGAGGCTAGGAGGAAAGGCAAGGTCAGGTTGGAAGAGACTATTGCAGCACAGGGTATGACAAGAACTGGGAGAGTCTATACTCCTGAACACCTAGCGGAGTCAAGCAAGCAGGCCTCCAACCGGCCACCCATCATTGAGACGGGTCCGGACGACCTTTGGAGGAAAATACAGACCAAGGAGTACCGGTCATCGACCAGCTAAACAAAACACCAGCACAGATATCCATCCTCTCATTGCTGCAGCACTCCAAGACACACAAAAATGCTCTGTTGAAGGTGCTGAGTGAAGCATACGTGCCAAGTAACATCACTGGCAGGGAAATGACTAACATGGTGGGACAAGTATTAGAAAGCTATAAAATCACCTTCTATAAGGACGAGCTGCCACCTGAAGGGTTGGGTCACAACAAAGCCCTACACATCATCGTGCAATGCAAGGACTATTTCATCACCAGGATCCTGATTGACGGGGGTTCCAGCCTTAACATCTGTCCTTTGGTAACACTCAAGATGTTAGGCAAAGGGCTGCATGAGATAAAAGAAGGAGCAATCAACGTAAAAGCTTTTGATAGGTCTCAAAGGTCCACCATCGGTGAGATTAGCCTGTGTCTGCAAATGGGACCAACCTGGTTCGAGGTCGATTTTCAAGTGATAGATGTGCCAGCATCCTACAACTTGCTGCTAGGACGACCCTGAATTCATGTTGATGGGGCCGTAGCTTCAACGCTGCATCAGGCCGTAAAGTTTGAATGGAATCACCAGGAAGTGATCATTCACGGTGACGGCAGCAATCCTATATACAGTCGCCAGACCATTCCGGCAATAGGAGGAAGAAGAAAGCTAGGTGGAGAAACTTACTACCATATCGAGTGGGTCAATGCTGTCAACAAAGACAAATGGTGGGATAACAAGATCGTGAGTATACTAAATTGGAGTGGGTACAAACCTGGCAAAGGACTCGGCAAGAATGTCCTTTGATCTCTAAACCTATAAAACTCAAGAAACATGGCACTACTTTCGGTTTGGGATATGAATATACCTGGGAGGAGTTCAATAATTGGTCGCCACCATGGCGCGGTCCTTACTACCCGTTAGAGCAACCAATACCACACCTGGAGCAGACTTTCCAACAGGCCGACGTCGTCTATGGGACAGAGGAAGAAGAAGCACTCGCGGCAATGAAAAACTTGTTTCTAGAAGACAATGATATGGATTGCTGTGTTATTCTTGAGGGGAAGGGGGAGGAAGGCCCTTCCATACAGGCTGTGAGCAGAGGGGCACGCCTCAATAACTGGACTATTAGGACAACTAGAGCCCGACGAGCCTCGGGGTAGCAAGGCTAAAACAAGCATTATCCATTATTTTTACTAAATGATTTTCTTTTCGCATTTTTTCAATTTCCGCAATAAGATCTTCAATGTTCAAAACAATTATTCAATTTATCAAAAGCATGTTTGATTTTTCCAATGAATTAATATTTATTTCTATTGTTTTCCTCCTTACTTTACCTATACAGCATTACTATTACTTATCTTGATGAACCAATGACTGTGACATGCAATGAGACAACGCAACAAACGGACATTGATTCAGAAGAAGATGACATACCTGAGGAGATTGTCAGAGAAGTTGAGAACTTTGAAAACAGACCTAAGTCCAACCTGGACGAAACCGAAATTGTTAACCTAGGAGATGCAAAAAATATCAAGGAAACACGAATCAGCATTCACTTATCGCCATCAGAGAAGGAAGCATACGCAGAGTTTCTAAAGGAATATGAGTACATATTCGCCTGGTCGTATGATGACATGACCGGTCTGAGTACGTCTATTGTGGCTCAAAAACTGCCAACCGATCCAATGTGTCCACCGGTAAAGCAAAAGCTGAGAAAGCTCAAACCTGATATGAGTCTGAAAATCAAGGAAGAAGTCACCAAGCAGATCAAAGCTAAGGTTCTCAGGGTAGTTGAGTACCCGACATGGTTAGCCAATAGTGTTCCAGTACCAAAGAAGGATGGGAAGGTCAGAGTCTATGTCGACTACCGGGATCTCAACCGGGCCAGTCCGAAAGACGACTTCCCTTTGCCGAATATACACATCCTAATTGACAATTGCGCCAAGCATGAGCTACAGTCGTTCGTGGATTGCTTCGCTGGTTATCATCAGATTTGGATGGATGAGGAAGATGCTGAGAAAACGACTTTCATTATGCCATGGGGAGTGTATTGTTACAAGATGATGCCATTCGGCCTGAAAAATGCAAGGGCCACCTACATGAGGGCCATGATAACCATTTTCCATAATATGATACACAAGGAGATAGAGGTATATGTGGATGATGTTATCATCAAATCCAAGAAGGCCACTGACCACATAGAAGATCTGAGGAAGTTTTTCAACAGACTGCGGAGGTACAACCTGAAACTAAACCCCGCAAAGTGTGAATTTGGGGTTCCTACTGGGAAGTTGCTTGGGTTTATTGTGAGCCGCCGAGGAATAGAACTGGATCCATCAAAGGTCAAAGCCATTCAAGAATTAACACCGCCGAAGAATAAGAAAGATGTGATGAGTTTCCTAGGAAGGCTGAACTACATCAGCCGATTCATACCGCAGTCTACAGTTATCTGTGAGCCAATCTTTAAAATGTGAAAGAAGGACGCCGCCACCAAATGGACCGTTGACTGCCAAAAGGCCTTCGACAGAATCAAGGAGTACTTGTCAACACCACCAGTCTTGGTTCCGCCCGAGCCAGGTAGACCCTTATTGCTCTACCTTGCAGTGTTAGATGGAGCTTTCGGCTGCGTTTTGGGGCAACATGATGAAACGGGGACAAAGGAAAAAGCCATTTATTATCTCAGCAAGAAGTTCACTCCATACGAAGCCCGGTATTCTCTTTTGGAACGCACCTGCTGTGCTTTGACTTGGGTAGCTCAGAAACTGAGACATTACTTCTGTGCCTATACTACGTACCTCATATCAAGGATGGATCCTTTAAAGTACATCTTTCAGAAGCCATGCCCACTGGCAAGCTAGCCAAGTGGCAAATTGTCACGACCCCAGTTCACCCTCCGTGAACTGTCGTGACGGCACCTAGTCACTACGACTAGGTAAGCCTATCAAGTGCGGAAAAACAATAGGAACCTTGCGGAAAATATAACTTAAACAAAGATTTAACAAAAGGAAACGTAATGAAAAATGCCACTCGGCACATACAGCGCAATATCTCAAACTTCTACAAATACTATCCCAAAACCCGGAAACTCACGGGAACACAAGCTAGAAGGAATATAGTAAAGTGCTCTAATCTCCAGAAATGTCTACATCAATAGTACGATAGAAGGGCTAACACTACAGATAGAGTAAAGAAGGAGACTCTTCGGTCTGCGGACGCGGCAGATGTACCTCGAAGTCTCCAAAATGCTCTCTGCCTCAAGGATGATACGCCTAGGTAGAGGTACCTGGATCTGCACATGAAAATCACGCGCAGAAAGGGCATGAGTACACCACAGCGGTACTCAGTAAGTGCCAAGCCTAACCTCGGTTGGGTAGTGATGAGGAAGGTCAGGGCCCTACTGAGATAAATATATCTATAATGAAATGACAGGGCAATAAGCAGTAAAACTGAGAGTCGATAATAAAGATCTACACAGTATAATAATGGTACAATAACGGAAACAGGGATAAAGGCAAACTACAAGGAAATACCCCTCACAGCAAGATAAATAATCGGGATCTCTTGGTATGCTCAATATACACTCTAGGGATCTCTTGGTATCCTCAATACATATGCCAGGAATCTCTTGGTATCCCGAGGATCTCTTGGTACCCTCAATACGCGTGCCAGGAATCTCTTGGTATCCCGCACCGCAATCCAGACCAAAATTTACGCACAGGGGATCTCCCGGGATGCCGTCCCGTAGTCCCAATTTAAATCACACAACAACAGCTCAAGGACATCAAAATAAATACTAAGTTCGTAATAAGTAAACAGTAAATTCTAGCCTAACATGCTTCACGTAATGCAATTAAGGCAGTTTGAGCAAATAGGCAATTAATTCAACTAAGCATACTCTTCTAAACTAACACAGGCTATATTTGCAAGTAGAATAAATCAAGTGAGAAAAGAACTCAGTTTAAGTACTTAAAGTAAAATCGGATTTCCAACAATTAGCTCAAGTACGCGCTCTTCACCTCACGTACAAGGCATTCAATTACCAAATATCATATCCTAAGGGGAAAAGGTCCCCCACACAAGGTTAGACAAGCCACTTACCTCGAACCGGCTCAAAGTCAACTAGAAACCACGCCTTCGCCACGAGTATCCGACTCCAAATGGCCCGAATCTATTCAATTCAATTACATAATGTAAATAACATCTCAAGCAACTGATTCTACGATTTAATTCAAAGCTAAGACGCGAAATTAGGTGAAATGACCAAAACTCCCCTCAGACCAACCTCTCGGAATCGGGTGAAATTAACATTTTCCAGATCCTCACAGTCACACGAGTGTAACCATATAAAAATCTCTCAAATCGGATGTCAAAATCCCCATCAAAACTCAATAATTTGGCCTATAAAGTTTTATTAAATTTTCTTTCAAAATCCGAAATTAAAGGAGGAATTCATGCTTAGATTAGTGGGTTACAAGCAAAAAGGAGTTTTGAATCGTTACCCAATCGATATCTCTAAAAAACCCTCAAAATCTTGCTCAAATCCGAGCTCCCAAGCTTGAGTTTTGGTAAAAATGGCTAAACCCTCGTTTTCGAAATGTTATATCTGCCCAGGGATATAATGCATCGCGAACGCGGAGGAAGTATCGCGTTCGCAAAGAAGAAAAATGAAGGCTGCTCAATTATTCTTCGCGAACGCGGAAGATAGCTCGCAAACGCGGAAGAGAAATTATTGTCGCCCAGAAATTGCTCTTCGCGAACGCGAAGGGCGAACATTGCAAAGCTAAGCGAACGCGATCGAAGGCATGCGAACGCGATGAGGAAAAATAGCCATAGCCCTCAGCGCCAAATAATACTATGCGAATGCGAGGGCTTGAATGCGAACGCGAAGAAAGAAAAAAAGGCAAAGCTTCGCGAACGCGGGGGCCTTAACGCGAACGCGAAGAAGGATAGGTCTGCAACATACCTGAAGCAAAAATCTGCAATTTTTAATAACTTAAAATGCTCCGTTGAGCATCCGAAACACACCTGAGGCCCTCGGGACCTCAACCAAACCTACGAACATATCCCATAACATAATTCAAACTTGTTCCAACCTTCGGTACGCCATAAACAACATCAAAACACCTATTTTTCATCGTATTCAAGCTTAAAATTTCCAAAAACTCTAAAAACACATTTTCGATAAAAAAAGTCTACCAAACCCCGTCCAAATGACCTGAAATTTTACACACACATCCCAAATGACATGACGGAACTACTGCAACTTTCGGAATTCCATTCTGACCCTCTTATCAAAATCTCACTATCGAACTGGAAATTTCCAAAATTCAACCTTCCGCATTTCAAGCCTAAATTAGCTACGGACCTCCAAAACACAATCCGACCACGCCCCTAAACCCGAAATCACCTAACGGAGCTAATGGAACCATTGGATTTCCATTATGAGGCCGTCTTCATACTGTTCCGACTACGGTAAATTTTCCAATACTTAAGCTCTCATTTAGGGACTAAGTGTCCAGAAACTCTCTGAAACTCAAAACCGAACATCCCGGTAAATCAAAATAGCTGAAATAAACTTGGGGAAAATAGTTAATAGGGGATCGGGGCGTAAGTTCCAAAAATGACCGGCCGGGTCGTTACATCCTCCCACACTTAAACATTCGTTCGTCCTTGAACGAGCACAAAGACATACCTGAAGTAGTGAAAAGATGAGGGTACTGGCTGCGCATATCCTGCTCGGTCTCCCAGGTCGCCTCTTCGACCGGCTGACCCCGCCACTGAACCTTCACGGACGCAATGTTCTTTGACCTCAGCTTCCTGACGTGCCTGTCCAATATTGCCACTGGCCCCTCAACATAAGATAGATCCTTCTCCAACTTGACTGAGCTAAAATCCAACACGTGCGACGGATCACCGTGATACCTCCGGAGCATAGAAACATGAAACACCGGGTGAACTCCTGCCAAGCTGGGAGGTAAGGCAAGCTCGTAAGCAACCTCCCCAACACGCCTCAATATCTCAAAAGGGCCAATAAACCTCGGACTCAACTTCTCCTTCTTCCCAAATCTCATAACACCCTTCATAGGCGAAACCCGAAGCAGAACCCGCTCTCCAACCATATAGGAAACATCACGAACCTTCCGGTCCACGTAACTCTTCTGTCTGGACTGGGCTGTACGGAGTCTATCCTGAATCACCTTGACTCTCTCCAAAGCATCCTGAACCAAGTCTGTGCCCAATAATCTAGCCTCACCCGGCTCGAACCAACCCACCGGAGATCTACATCGCCTACCATATAAGGCCTCGTACGGTGCCATCTGAATGCTGGACTGATAGCTGTTGTTGTAGGCAAACTCCGCCAATGACAAGAACTGATCCCAAGAACCTCCAAACTCAATCACGCACGCACGGAGCATATCCTCAAGAATCTGAATAGTGCGCTCGGACTGTCCATCCGTTTGAGGGTGAAATGATGTGCTCAACTCCACCCGAGTACCCAACTCCTGTTGTACGGCTCTCCAGAACCGCGATGTGAACTGAGTACCTTTGTCCGAAATAATGGAAACTGGAATACCATGCAGACGAACAATCTCCTGGATATAAATCTCCGCTAACCGCTCCGAGGAATAGGTAGTACACACAGGGATGAAATGCGCGGACTTGGTCAGCCGATCCACAATAACCCAAATGGCATCGAACTTCTTCAAAGTCCGTGGGAGTCCAGATACGAAGTCCATGGTGATCCACTCCCACTTCCACTTCGGAATCTCTATATGCTGAAGCAATCCACCCGGTCTCTGGTGCTCATACTTCACCTGCTGACAATTAAGGCACCGAGCTACAAACCCAACTATATCCTTCTTCATTCGCCTCCACCAGTAGTGCTGCCTCAAATCCTGATACATCTTCGCGGCACCCGGATGAATGGAATACCGCGAACTGTGGGCCTCCTCTAGAATTAACTCTCGAAGCCCATCGACATTGGGTACACAAACTCGACCATGCATACTCAATACTCCATCATCACCTAAAGTCACATCTCGAGCATCGCCATGCAACACTTTGTCCTTGAGGACAAGCAAATGAGGATCATCATACTGCCGCTCCCTGATATGATCGAGCAAGGAAGACCGAGAGACCACACAGGCTGGAACCCGACTGGGCTCCGAAAGATCCAATCTCACAAACTGGCTGGCTAAGGCCTGAACATCCATCGCCATAGGCCTCTCTGCTGCTGGTAAATAAGCCAAACTCCCCAAACTCTCTACCCGGCGGCTCAAGGCATAGGCCACCACATTGGCCTTACCCGGGTGATACAAAATGGTGATGTCATAGTCCTTCAGCAGCTCTAACCATCTCCTCTGATGCAAATTAAGGTCCTTCTGCTTGAACAGATGCTGCAAACTCCGGTGATCAGTATATATCTCACAAGGCACACCGTACAAGTAATGACGCCAGATCTTCAAGGCATGAACAATGGCAGCTGACTCAAGATCATGGATAGGATAATTCTTCTCATGTATCTTCAACTATCTGGACGCGTAGGCAATCACCCTACCATCCTGCATCAATACCGCTCCAAGGCCAACTCTCGAGGCATCAAAATAGACAGTATAAGACCCCGAACCGGTAGGCAATATCAAAACTGGGGCTATAGTCAAAGCTGTCTTGAGCTTCTGAAAGCTCGCCTCACACTCGTCCGTCCACTGGAACGGAGCACCCTTCTGGTTCAGTTTGGTCATAGGTGCTGCAATAGACGAAAACCCCTGAACAAATCGACGATAATAACCCGCTAAGCCAAGAAAACTATGGATCTCTGTAGCTGAGGATGGTCTGGGCCAACTCTGCACGGCCTCCACTTTCTTCGGATCCACCTGAATACCCTCTCTCGAGACCACATGACCCAAGAATGCCACGGAATCCAACCAAAACTCACATTTTGAGAACTTAGCATACAATTTCTTCTCTCTCAAGGTCTGGAGCACTGTCCTCAGGTGCTGCTCATGCTCTCCCCGACTCCGGGAATACACCAGAATGTCATCAATAAAAACAATCACAAACGAATCAAGATATGGCCGGAAAACACTGTGCATCAGATGTATGAAGGCTGCTGGGGCATTAGTCAGCCCAAATGACATAACAAGGAACTCGTAATGACCATACCGAGTCCTGAAGGCAGTATTCGGGATATCTGACTCCTGAATCTTCAACTGATGGTAACCTGAGCGTAAATCAATCTTAGAAAACACCCGTGCGCCCTGAAGCTGGTCAAACAGATCATTGATACAAGGCAAAGGATAACGGTTCTTCACTGTAACCTTGTTCAACTGGCAGTAATCAATACACATGCGCATAGAACCATCCTTCCTCTTCACAAATAACACAGGAGCAACCCAAGGTGATACACTGGGCTGAATAAAACCCTTATCAAGTAATTCCTGCAATTGCTCCTTCAACTCCTTCAACTCAGGAGGAGCCATAGAGATGGGCTGAGTGCCCGGCAACAGATCAATGCCAAAATCAATGTCCCTATCAGGTGGCATGCCCGGAAGATCAGTTGGAAACACATCGGGGAAATCCCGTACTACAGGGACTGAATCAATAGAAGGAGTATCCATACTGGCATCTCTCACATAAGCTAAGTACGCATCAAAAACTTTCTCAACCATACGCTGAGCCTTAAGGAAAGAAATAACTCTACTGGGAGTGTGACCTAAGGCACCCCTCCACTCAATACGCGGTACACCTGGCATAGCCAGTGTCACGATTTTAGCGTGACAATCAAGAATATCATAATGGGGCGACAACCAGTTCATGCCCAAAATAATATCAAAATCAACCATACTGAGTAATAATAAGTCAGCTCTGGTCTCAAAACCACCAAGAATAACCAAACATGATCGGTAAACGCGGTCCACAACAAGAGAATCTCCCACAGAAGTAGAAACATAAACTGGGGACGTCAAAGAATCCCGAGGTACCCCCAAATGCGGAGCAAAATAAGAAGACACATAGGAGTAAGTGGAGCCTGGATCGAATAGAACCGATGCATCTCTGTGACAGACCAAGATGGTACCTATGATAACAGAATCGGAGGCGGCGGCCTCAGTACGGCCTGGAAGAGCATAATATCTGGCATGTCCTCCCCCTCGAGGGCGACCTCTACCTCCCCGACCTCCACCTCTGGCTGGTTGGGCCAGCGGAGTGGCAGTTGGTGCTGGGACCATAGCCTGAGAGCTCTGCGGGGTGCGCTGCGGCTGAGGGGTCTGTGGGGGTGCAGCCCTCCCAAGTCTTGGGCAATCCCTCACCACATGGCGTGTGTCACCACACTCAAAACAAGCTCTGGGAGGACGTGGCCACTGTGACTGGCTCGGGCCAGGTCTGCTGGACTGACCACTGGAAGCACCCCGTGCAGGAGGCGCACTAGAAACTGGAGGTGCGTAATAAGGCTCTTGAGGCCTAGGTGGAGCTGGAATACCACTGGCTGCTGGAAGAGCTGAATGAACGGGGCAATAATAGACATGCATGATTTTGTAAAAGCATAACATAAATGTATAATTAAAATAGTTTTTAGATGAACAGACGACTGTGATGCAATTCAAGACATTGCAACCTCTCCTACTACTGAATTTTGAGGGTACTCCTCAAAATTCTGTCCCAGTTTGATGGGTTGACGTTTCTGACTGTTACTCGTGTGGTGATCGGCTGAAATTACTTCGAAATTTTGTGGGTCCTCCTCAAAATTCTGCCCCAATTTCCAATTTCGGGGGGGAAATGAAAATTTTATTGAATTGTGACCGAACCCATAGGGCTGCCTACGTATCCCCTCTTAAACGGGAATCAGGTCAGGCGTAGTTCAATTTACATCATATAGGGGAAACATAAAGATTACACATGGTAACGCTTGACTGCATCTGAATTAATCGGCTTTGGCCAAACTTCTCCGTCCATTTCTGCAAGTATGAGGGCTCATCCTGTCAAAACCCGGTGAACCATGTATGGGCCCTGCCAGTTGGGAGAGAATTTCCCTTTGGCTTCATCTTGATGCGGAAAAATTTTCTTTAACACCAGCTGTCCCGGTGTGAACTGTCTTAGCTTGACTCTTTTGTTGAAGGCTCTGGACATTCTATTCTGATAGAGATGACCGTGGCAAACTGCATTCATTCTCTTTCCATCTATAAGAGCTAGTTGCTCATATCGACTGTTTACCCACTCTGCATCGTTGAGCTCTGCTTCCTGTATGATCCTTAGGGAAGGAATTTCTACTTCAGCGGGAATGACGGCCTCTTACCATAAACCAGCATGTAGGGAGTTGCCCCGGTTGATGTGCGGACTGTTGTGCGATACCCCAATAGAGCAAATGATAACTTCTCGTGCCACTGTTTATGCTTCTCTATCATTTTCGTCAATATCTTCTTGATATTCTTGTTGGCGGCTTCTACGGCCCCATTCATTTGAGGCCTGTATGCTGTGGAATTCTTGTGTCTGATCTTAATGGTTTCGCACATGGCTTTCATCAAGTCGCTGTTGAGATTGGAGCCATTATCAGTGATGATTGACTCTGGAATCCCGAATCGACAAACAATGCGGTCGCGAACAAAGTCTGCCACGGCTTTCTTAGTTACGGCTTTGTAAGATGCTGCTTCGACCCATTTGGTGAAATAGTCAATTGCCACTAGGATAAACCTGTGTCCGTTAGAAGCGGCAGGTTCGATTGGTCCAATGACGTCCATTCCCCAGGCGGCGAATGGCCACGGTGAGCTTGTTGTGTTGAGCTCGCTTGGAGGTACCTTTATCATGTCTGCATGTATCTGGCAGCGATGGCATTTCCAGACATACTGGATGCAGTCTGTTTCCATAGTCATCCAAAAGTAACCAGCCCGGAGTATCTTCTTTGCTAAGACAAAACCGTTCATATGCGGACCACAGGTCCCCGCATGAATTTCCTCTAGCAGCTTGGATGCTTCCTTTGCGTCAACACATCTTAATAGTCCCAAATCAGGAGTCCTCCTATACAGGATTCCTCCGCTGTGAAAAAAGTTGTTGGACAATCTCCGAAGTGTGCGTTTCTAAGTATGACTGGCAAGCTCCGGGTACTCTCCTTTTGCCAAATATTCCTTGATATCATGAAACCAAGGCTTTCTGTCTGCTTCCTCTTCAACATGGCACAGTAAGCTGGCTGATTATGAATTTTCACCGGAATGGGATCAATGAAATTCTTATCTGGATACTACATCATGGATGATAGGGTAGCCAATGCATCAGCGGACTCATTCTGGATTCTGGGAACATGTTGGAATTCCGTCTTCGTGAACCTCTTTCTCAATTCCTGTACATGATGCAGATACGGGAGTATCTTGGAATTCTTGGTTGCCCATTCTTCTCGTACCTGATGTATAAGTAAATCTGAATCTTCGATCACTAGCAGCTCTTGCACGTTCATGTCAATGGCCATTTTGAGCCCTAAGATGCAGGCTTCATATTCGGCCATATTGTTGGTGTAGGGGAACCTGAGTTTAGCGGACACTGGATAATGCTGACCGGCTTCTGATACCAAGATCGCTCCAATGCCAACTTCTTTGAAGTTTGCTACTCCATCGAAAAATATTCTCCAACCGTCATAGGATTATACAATGTCTTCTCCTATGAATGATACCTCTTCATCGGGAAAATACGTTTTCAAGGGTTCATATTCTCCATCCGCGGGGATTTCGGCAAGGTGGTCTGCCAGTGCCTGTCCCTTGACCGCCTTCTGAGTTACGTAGACAATGTCGAACTCACTCAACAGGATTTGTGTAACGACCCGACCGGTCATTTTTGGAACTTACGCCCCGATCCCCTATTAACTATTTTCCCCAAGTTTATTTCAGCTATTTTGATTTGCCGGGATGTTCGGTTTTGAGTTTCGGAGAGTTTTGGGACATTTAGTCCCTAAATGAGAGCTTAAGTATTGGAAAATTTACCATAGTCGAAATAGTGTGAAGACGGCCTCGGAATGGAAATCTGATGGTTCCATTAGCTCGATTAGGTGATTTTAGGTTTAGGGGCGTGGTCGGATTGTGTTTTGGAGGTCCGTAGCTAATTTAGGCTTGAAATGCGGAAGGTTGAATTTTGGAAATTTCCGGTTCGATAGTGAGATTTTGATCCGAGGGTCGGAATAGAATTCTGGAAGTTGCAGTAGTTCCGTCATGTCATTGGGGATGTGTGTGTAAAATTTCAGGTCATTTGGACGGGGTTTGGTAGACTTTTTTATCGAAAATGTGTTATTAAAGTTTTTGGAAATTTTAAGCTTGAATTCGATGAAAAATAGGTGTTTTGATGTTGTTTATGGCGTACTGATGGTTGGAACAAGTTTGAATGATGTTATGGGATATGTTCGTAGGTTTGGTTGAGGTCCCGGGGGCCTCGGGTGTGTTTCGGATGCTCAACGGAGCATTTTAAGTTATTAAAAATTGCAGATTTTTGCTTCATGTCCGTTGCAGACCTATCCTTCTTCGCGTTCGCATTAAGGCCCCTGCGTTCACGAAGCTTTGCCTTTTTTTATCTTTCTTCGTGTTCGCATTCAAGACCTCGCGTTTGCGTAGTATTATTTGGCGCTGAGGGCTATGGCTATTTTTCCTCATCGCGTTCGCATGCCTTCGATCGCGTTCGCGTAGCTTTGCAATGTTCGCCCTTCGCGTTCGCGTCTCCTACTTCGCGTTCGCGAAGAGCAATTTCTGGGCGACAATAATTTCTCTTCCGCGTTTGTGAGCTAGCTTCCGCGTTCGCGAAGCATAATTGAGCAGCCTTCATTTTTCTTCTTCGCGAACGCGATACTTCCTCCGCGTTCGCGATGCATTAAATACCTGGGCATATATAACATTTCGAAAACGAGGGTTTAGCCATTTTTACCAAAACTCAAGCTTGGGAGCTCGGATTTGAGCGAGATTTCGAGGGGTTTTCAGAGATATCGATTGAGTAACGATTCTAAACTCCTTTTTTCTTGTAACCCACTAATCTAAGCACGAATTCCTCCTTTAATTTCGGATTTTGAAAGAAAATTTGATAAAACTTCATAGGCCGAGTTATTGAGTTTTGATGGGGATTTTGACATCCGATTTGAGAGATCTTTATATGGTTAGACTCGTGTGAGTGTGAGGATTCGGAAAATGTTAATTTCACCCGATTCCGAGACGTTGGCCTGAGGGGCGTTTTGGTCATTTCACCTAATTTCGCGTCTTAGCTTTGAATTAAATCGTAGAATCAGTTTCTTGAGATGTTATTTACATTATGTAATTGAATTGAATAGATTCGGCCATTTGGAGTCGGATACTCGTGGCAAAGGCGTGGTTTCTAGTTGACTTTGAGCCGGTTCGAGGTAAGTGGCTTGTCTAACCTTGTGTGGGGGACCCTTTCCCCTTAGGACATGATATTTGGTAATTGAATGCCTTGTACATGAGGTGACGAGCGCGTACTTGAGCTAATTATTGGAAATCCGGTTTTACTTTAAGTACTTAAACTGAGTTCTTTTCTCACTTGATTTATTCTACTTGCAAATATAGCCTGTGCTAGATTAGAAGAGTATGCTTAGTTGAATTAATTGCCTATTTGCTAAAACTGCCCTAATTGCATTACGTGAATCATGTTAGGCTAGAATTTACTGTTTACTTATTACGGACTTAGTATTTATTTTGATGTCCTTGAGCTGCAATTGTGTGATTTAAATTGGGACTACGGGACGGCATCCCGGGAGATCCCCTGTGCGTAAATTTTTGTCTGGATTGAGGTACGGGATACCAAGAGATCCCTGGCACGCGTATTGAGGGTACCAAGAGATCCTCGGGATACCAAGAGATCCCTGGCATATGTATTGAGGATACCAAGAGATTCTCGGGATACCAAGAGATCCCTAGAGTGTATATGGAGGATACGAAGAGATCCCGATTATTTATCTTGCTGTGAGGGGTATTTCCTTGTAGTTTGCCTTTATCTCTGTTTCCGTTATTGTACCATTGTTATACTGTGTAGATCTTTATTATCGATTCTCAGTTTTACTGCTTATTGCCCTGTCATTTCATTATATTTATATTTATCTCAGTAGGGCCCTGACCTTCCTCGTCACTACACAACCGAGGTTAGGCTTGGCACTTACTGAGTACCGCTGTGGTGTACTCATGCCCTTTCTGCGCGTGATTTTCATGTGCAGATCCAGGTACCTCTACCCAGGCGTATCATCCTTGAGGCAGGGAGCATTTTGGAGACTTCGAGGTACATCTGCCGCGTCCGCAGACCGAAGAGTCTCCTTCTTCACTCTATATGTAGTGTTAGCCCTTCTATCGTACTATTGATGTAGACATTTCTGGAGATTAGAGCACTTTACTGTATTCCTTCTAGCTTGTGTTCCCGTGAGTTTCCGGGTTTTGGGATAGTATTTGTAGAAGTTTGAGATATTGCACTGTATGTGCCGAGTGGCATTTTTCATTTCGTTTCCTTTTGTTAAATCTTGGTTTAAGTTATAATTTCCGCAAGGTTCCTATTGTTTTTTCGCACTTGATAGGCTTACCTAGTCGTAGTGACTAGGTGCCGTCACGACAGTTCACGGAGGGCGAACTGGGGTCGTGACAAGTTGGTATCAGAGCTCTAGGTTCATAGGAGTCACGAAACACAGGCCAGTTTATTAGAGTCTCGCTGATCGGTACGGAGACGTCTGTACTTATCCACGAGAGGCTATGTAACTGTTAGGAAAATTCCTCTTCATTTGATTATCTTGTCGTGCGAGATTTTTGACATCACACTAAACTTTTGTCTTTCTATTCTATCACAGATGGTGAGGACACACGCTACCCGAGAGGATCAGGTACCCGCGCCCCCTTCTGCGGTCGTCAGAGGTCGGGGCTGGGGTAGAGGTCAAGGACGCGCTCATGGTGCAGCCAGAGCACCTGCGCGAGCTGCCACCGAGGTACCACCAGCAGTACCAGCCGGAGTCCAGACACCCGATACGTCTGCCACTACTACTCCAGCACTCTAGGAGACTTTGGCACAGTTTATGAGTATGTATACCACTTTGGCTCAGGCGGGGTTGCTTCCCCTTGCTGCAGCCACATCCCAGGCCGGGGGAGGAGTACAGACTCCTGCCGCCCGCACTCCTGAGCAGCGAGTGCATGTTGAGCAGGTCCCAGAGGTTATACCTGTGCCGCCTGCAGTACCAGTTCAGCCCGAGGATAGGGCAACGACTTCAGAGGATGAGCAGCGGAGACTTGAGAGGTTCAAGAAATATGATCCTCCGATATTCAGTGGGTTAGCATCAGAGGATGCCTTGGGATTTCTGGAGGAGTGCTACCGTATTCTCCGCACTATGGGCATATCAGGATTGAGCAGGGTTTCCTTCACTACTTTCCAGCTTCGAGGAGCTGCTTATCAGTGGTGGCGTGCATATGAGTTAGACAGTCCGGATGAGGCAGTTTCCCTGACTTGGGCACAATTTTCAGACATGTTCACGAGGGAGTATGTTCCCCAGAGTCTTAGGGACGCCTGGCGTGCGGAGTTTGAGCGGTTGCGCCAGGGTACTACGACGGTCTCGGAGTATGCTATTCGTTATATTGACTTGGCTAGACATGCACCAGCTTTGGTTTCTACGGTTTGCGAGAAGGTTCGTCGGTTCATTGAGGGGCTCATTCCCAGCATCAGATCTAGCATGGCTCGTGAGTTAGAGACAGATATATCTTATCAGCAGGTGGTGAGCATTGCTAGGAGGATTGAGGGTATGCATGCTAGGGACAGAGAGGAGAGGGAGGTCAAGAGGTCTCGAGAGTCGGGTCATTATTCTGGTGCCCGTGCCCCAGCTGCAGGTCGTCATGGTAAGGGTCATATGACTGCTTTGTTTAGCAACGCTACCCCAATAATGCAGACGGTATCACCAGATCAAAGCAGAAAGAGTCAAGCAACGCCAGCGGGGATACGAACTAACCGTCCCCTTTACAAAACTCACGATTTTTCTTTGGATGCAGGCACCAGGATTACGAAGTCATTGAACGTATTATACGTCCATAGAACAAACGTTGTTCAAGAATACGATTCTCCGAACCATTGCACTTACCAACATCTGCTATCAGCACACACCCATAATATTCCATATGTCACAATGCTCCCAGTAATCACGCGCCGAAATCTGATATCAGCTAAGAAACTCTACTGTCATTTGCTATTTTATTTCTTGCATAAGGCTACCATTCTGCCTTCCGAGGTTAAGCTCTACCTCTATCTGGATCTGCATTGCATAAGGCTACCATTCTGCCTTCCAATCTGCATAAGGCTACCATTCTGCCTTCCGAGGTTAAGCTATACCTCTATCCGGATCTGCATTGCATAAGGCTACCATTCTGCCTTCCAATCTGCATATGGCTACCATTCTGCCTTCCGAGCTTAAGCTATACCTCTATCTGTATCTGCATTGCATAAGGCTACTATTCTGCCTTCCAACTTGCATAAGGCTACTATTCTACCTTCCGAGACTAAACGCTGTCCCCATCCACATTGCACGGCTGAAAGATCGCCACATTGCAAGGCTGAAAGATCGCCACATTGCACGGCTGAAAGATCGCCACATTGCACGGCTGAAAGATTGCCACATTGCACGGTTGAAAGATCGCCACATGCTACTGCATCCTTCATGGGCTGAAATATCGCCAACCTATCCAAAGGCGCCATCGTTCGGAAGCACCATCCTCATAGCCTGAGAACACCATGTCATGGCCTGAGGACCCCTTTCAATCTTTTTGCATATCATTATTCAAAGGCATCATGGTTCGGAGGCACCATCTTCATGGCCCGAGAATATCATTTCATGGCTCGCGTATCCTTTATTATACGCTCCATGGACCAGGACATCATGGTCTAAAGACGTCATCCTAACCATTCAAAGACAGCATTCATGGTCCAACGGGAATTTGCATCATGTTTAAATTTACGCACAATATACGCTTGTATTGCTTATTTGCAGGTAAACCGGCAAGCAACAGCCATCCCGACGGGAGCAGGTTCCGCTCCAGTGCCCGCAGCCATATCAAACCTAACCGTTCCCGTAAGTCGTCCACTCATCCAGCCCTATATATTGCGTCCGTTCTTGGAAAGTACCCATCGGCATACTCCGCCGACGGATCCTGAACTACATATGGCCTGATTCCTGTAAAACCAGGGATATGTAGGCAGCTCGGAAACCGGGTTGCGGCCTAAACCTCTTCAAACCATTTCGCCCGGTCAAAATTGGCCATCATATCTTTACCCGAAAACTCTTTCATCCTTCCCGGGTAAAGAGGGGCAGTTGTTGACACCCAATTTTTCCCTATATATTTTCAATATATAAAATAACTTCAAAATGTCACATATATGAATATGTAAGCATAATCAAGTGTTTTATTATTTTTTCCATAATTTTTAAGATTTTTTAAATCAATTTATTTCCCTTTTTATATATAAAACCCAATAATCATTTCCAAAATTATTATTTTTGGTAATTCATCTATTGGATTTTCATCTTTATGCCAATATAGAGCTAAGGTAATTTTTACAGGTTTTTACAAATTTGTTTAGTATTTTTAAAAGCTAATTGCGCATAATTGCAATATTAGCTTTTTTAAGATTTAATTGTGTTTTATATTCATAAAATTAAGTCCTGTATTTTTATATTGTTAGTTATATGCTATAAATCATTTTAGTGCTTTTAATTTATTTCCAGAAGTTAATTTCCTATTTTCTATAATTTTAAAAGGGGAAAATTGGCTATTTAAATAATAGCCCAATTACATTTCAATTTTAGCCTAAATCTGATCCCAAACTAAACCCAATTTGCCGGCCCAATTCCCATTCAGACCCGACCCCTAACCCAATTAAACGACCCAACCCGGACTCCCTACCTAACCATTTCAATCCTGGCTGTTGATCATTTAGATCAACGACCACTATTCGCCCTTTCCATTTTAACCTTAAACGACCCCTTACCCTACCTCATTCATCACCAAACGCCGCCCTTGAATCCCCTCTCTCTCAATTCTCTCTGAAACCTCACCTAAACCCTAGCCGCCGCCATCTAATCCCACCTAATCCACCCTAATACCTTCCTAATCCATGGCCCCTCATGGTCATTTGAGACATGTATCAGCCTCCTATGGCTCCTGGGTGTTTGTTTCTGTGGTTTCATGGCCAGACCTCTAAGGGTCTGGTCCAGTCCTTGCTCGACTTTTTTTCATGGCCTTTCTCCGGCCATCCATGACCTTTCTCTAGCCATTCATGGCCTTTCAAGGCCGATCCTTGAGTTTTCTGGTTAGATCGTTAACTTTCAAAGTCTTTCTCACTTCTTTTGGGTTTTCTGAAACCCTAGCTCTAAGAACTTTCAATTTTCTTTCAGATCTCTCTTAGATCTGTACTTACTATGAATTTCTTCAGTGTTTTCTCGAAGGTTCTTCAACTTTTCTTTCAAAACAACTCTTCATTTTTTCGACGATTAGGGTTTCCTTTAAGTTTTTCAAAAGATCTCTTCTCTGATCTCAATATTGTTTGTGATTTTGCTATGTTTAAAACGACTTGCTCATATTGTTCTTCTATATATTTGAGCATGTTAAAAACCCTAGTTCCTTTAGTCTTATCCGAGTTCTGAAACTATTTGTTCAAATGTGTACTTGTTCTTTTTTTCTGACTCTCTTTTCCTTGTTTGACTTGTTTGATTTTGAGTTCATACCATCTCTTAAACTCGACTACTGCTGAAGCCCTAAATTTCTTGGAAGTTTTTCTCACTTATTACTACGGTGAGACCTTTACTGTTTCTGATTTCTCTTACCTAATACTATGTTCTGCTTCACTGTTGATTCTATGTGACTACTTGACCTACTTGACTACTGTGCCTCGAATATTTTCCTTACTACTGAATCCTAGCTTATTTCTGCCACTACTGTATCTTCGTGTTATCTCTTTTACCAATGTGTTTGGCCTCGCATGTCTAATGCTTCTATTCACTCTATTTATATAATGAAGTTTCTTCCTTGATTGATCTTGATTTGGTGACTGATTGCAAAAACGTTTTATTAATAAACCCTAATTTCACTCGCTTGTTTAAAATTAATTGATTCCTTTCCCTTTTACTGTGATATTTACCTTGCTGAATCCTTTCCCAAAATAAGCCTATTTTGTACTTAGACTTGATTGTTTACTTCATGCTTTTACTGCCCCTTATAAGGCAATAATCAATCTGTTCCCAAATTGATTTCTTTCCTTAATTAAACCTGCTACTACCCGTTAAACAGTGATTCTTTAATTAAAGGGAATCACTTGTGTTAATTGATTCTAACTTGTGATTGTTTCCATGTTTGTGTTAAGACTTTACTCATTACCTTACTTATAACTCGTTTTCAAAAGCTATAAATACCCACCCCGTCTTCTTTCAAAAGACACGAGCAACTTGAGTTCAAAACACACACTTACACTTAAAACTCTCTCTTTCTTTACAGCTACTTGTGCTGTTGCTTTGTCTAGCTGGCTTAAAGCCGAGGCTAGACTGTGGACTCTTGTTTGCTTTACCTTTCTGCACTTTGCTTCTCTACTGGTATGTCCTAGTTTACTCTTTAAGTTTCAAGACCAATATGTTTCTTTAAGTTGCTTCAGTCTCCCATTCATGCTCACTTCTGCCAATGTTTCTGTAGTCTATTTACATTACTAGCATGCTGAAATATGCTCCCTTCCCCTTTTAGATTAATGTTTCCCTATGTATGTACTCTGTCAGTCACTTGTTATGTGATTTGCTAACTTATGAATCCCAAACCCCATATCCCCTCTATGTGTTTGTGTTCTTTAGGTTGGTTTGTGGGCAGGCCAGCATTATCTATTGCTGTGCATGACCAAACCTGCCCCTTTCTGGGTCATATGCTTCATACAATATATTCCCAAAACCCCTTGGCCCTTTGTGTAACTACCGATTCTGGGTATTTTGAGCTCCACTACTGCTGTTTTTCAAATCACCCTTTAATACTTACTATTTCCAACTTAATTTTAATCAATTTGTGTCCTGCAATTCCACTATATTCTTAGAACCTAGGTTCTGCCCCTCTTGTGTAAGCCTTGCCTTGGGACCCTTGAGCTCCCTCTGAAAACTTGGACGCGTAAGGGCTGGCCCTTCCACACTGCACTCATTTCTGTCTGGTTACGCAGAACTGGGTGTAAGCACTGCCCGGGGTCCCTTGAGACCCTTAGGGAACTTTGACACACCCAGGTATGAGAAAGGCTTTGAACATCATGGGCATCTGAAGTGATTAATTATATAACTCAGATAGGAAGTCCAGATCGGGCTTCTTTTGGTTGTAATTTCGTATTTCTGCACTTCTTTTGTAATTTAAGTATTTGGTCTGTAATAGTTTGTAACGAACATTGGGGTTGGCTAGTAAAAAGGGATGGGGCAATTATGCATGTTGTAAGGGTAGATATCCTGCCTATAGGATCTGTTTAATAAATTCTGCATGTTTTACTTCCACACTTAGATATCATGCCTATAGGATTTGTTTGATAAATTCTGCATGTTTTACTTCCACACTTAGACATCATGCCTATAGGATCTAAATGGCTAAATCAGACATCATGCCTATAAGGTTAAAAATCAGCTTCGAAATTAGATGTCATGCCTGTAAGATTAAAATCAATATCTTTATAGAAATTATGCCTATAGGAATTTCGTCGTGGTCAAGTAAACCCTGCCTACTCCACTTCATGATCAATTAGATACCATGCCTATAAGATTAAAATCAGCTATAATAGAAAGCATGACTATAGGACCTAAAACCAGTTTAATAAAAAAAAATCAGTTTGACTCGTACTTTTCTGAATCAGTTTAAACAACTTACTCCTTTTAGCAATACGATTTAGAAAGAATGCCTATATGATCCAAATTGCTCGTTTAGAATTGTTTACTATTTTTCTACACTCCTAATCAACAATAGATATCATGCTCCTAGGACATCACTATTACGCCTAGGCAAGCCTTAGGTAATAATAATGATAAAATTTAATCCGCCTCTGTTTAATTAGCAACTACTACAACCAGCAGGCAAGCCTGATTCGGACTTCTTATCTGAGCTACATAATGAATCTGGTTCTGACTCAAATCCCCTACCTTAGGATTTTTAAAATACAGACTTTAACTGTGTTTGAGTCGTGCTATTTATATGTATTATTTGTGGAGGATTGTATGAGCCTTCTAATTGCTTACATGTTTCCCCTTTGAATGTAGTCCTATGTGTTTTTGTATGACGCCTTAGCCTTTTTACCTTTAAACCTAAGAGTCAGCCTAGATCCTCCCTCTTATAAGAATAGTAGTCCTAAAATTCCTCCGAGATTGATAGGAATGGGACGGGTAATAGCACGCAATAGAGTTCGAGACAAATCCGCGCTTTAATTACCTTTATGGGGTGGGAAGGGTAGATATAGATATGATGACCGGTGCGCTAATACCACGTGTAGCCCCTCTTTTGAGGAGTAATTACCGGGTATTGCATTGATGTGATCCATATTACAAACAAACCTAGGACCCCTTTTACATTCATCAGCATGCTTAGTTATAACTCTTTCAAAACTTTCTTTTATTTAATCATTTTCAAACACTTATGTATTTAAAATCCCCTCTTATTTGAGCCTTGTTTGTTTACTTGTTAATTGCACAGATTCACAAAGAATTATCTGGCCGGAACCACACTAATGGATCCTGAGGGGTGCCTAACACCTTCCCCTTGGGATAATTTCAAGCCCTTATCCTATCTTTGGTTATCAAACGTAGTTGTAGTTGAACCCTATAGGTGCCCTAACGCACCTTAAAATCGTTATGTGGCGACTCTTCAAAACTGCAAAACCCCTTTCCCAAAAGGAAAAAGTTGTCCCAACCAAAATATCATAAACCCGATTCCGCGAAGGAAAAAGGGGGCGCGACACCTGTCAGTCCATTCCAATTCAGAAAAGTGCAAGGTCTAATTACCTACTGGCAATGTAGTATCTGTATCACATAATGGAACCTCCTCAGTACTTAAAAATAACAACTTTTCAATGTGCTGTACATTCCAGATTTTAAATACAACTTGCTCTCAGTATCTCAACTCACCAAAGAACTTCAATGCATGGTTGCATTCTTCCATGACTTCTGTATTTTCCAGGATCTCTACAGCGGTCAGATGAAGGGGATTGGTAAGGAGGAGCATGGCTTGTACATACTTCAAGGAGGACTATCACAAAATTCTACAGCAACACCAATCAATAAGTGTGCTCACACAGCCAGCTTAACTGATTCTAAAGTAGTATGGCATAGGAGGCTAGGACATGCTCCTATTGATATAATAAGGAAGTTAGATGCTCTTAGTACCTTAAAGAAAGGAACTCAATATTGTCTTGTATGTCCAGTTGCTAAACAGTTTAAACTGCCTTTCCCTCTAAGTACCTCAGTGTCTAAATTTGCATTTGACCTAGTGCACTGTGATATCTGGGGGCCATATAGGGTTCCCTCACATAGTGGTAAGAGGTACTTTGTTACAGTAGTTGATGACTATACCAGATACACTTGGATTTTTTTGCCCAACTTCAAGTCAGAAGCATAGTTGTACTAAGAGACTTTCTAACTCAAATAAAGAACTCGTTTTCAGCTTCCATAAAAGTCTTAAGGACTGATAATGGTAGTGAGTTCTTTAGTAATGAGTTTAAACAATTGCTTTCCAATCTTGGTATATTTCATCAGAGTTCATGTGTCTACACACCTCAACAAAATGGAATTGTTGAGAGAAAAGACAGAACTATTCTAGACATGGCCAGGTCTCTTAGATTTCAAGCAGCTATACCTCTAAGGTTTTGGGGTGAGTGTGTTACCACAACAGTCTACCTCATCAACAGACTACCCTATAGAACACTTGGGTACAAATCACCAATTGAGTTGCTTTACTTACACCCTCCTTCTCTACAACACTTAAAGGTTTTTGGTTGTCTGTGTTATGCAGCATGCCCCAGCATTGTTGACAAGTTCTCACCAAGAGCTATTCCTACTGTCTTCCTTAGCTACTCTTCTTCTCAAAAGGGATATGTTTTGTATGACTTGAATGCTAAGTCTTTCTTTGTTAATAAAATGTTGTTTTTCAGGAAGGCATTTTTCCTTTCAAGCATGTGTCACCTTTCGGTAGCACTATTTTTCCTATACTGGATCTACTATTACCAACTAGTGCAGATTACAGGCTCTCTACTACAGATTCCTCATCTGAAGTTGGTGTTCCTTCACATGAGTCTAGTGCTACATTTGAGAGGGAGTCTTCTTCTGTGGCCACTTCTTACTACCTTCCAAATCCTGAAGGTGATATCACAGATAATGCAGCTCCAGGTGATACCCCCCTTGAGGCTGATCTTGATGCTGCAACACCTAGTGCGGTGACTACCTCACCTGATGTTGTTCCTATTTAGGTCAGAAAATCCTCCAGGACCAGCAAACCTCCCATCTGGATGCAGGATTATGTGATCCAATCGCAAGCTGCTCAGTGTTCCTATCCTATCTCTGCTTATGTCAGCTATTCACACATCACTCCCTCATATAGTAGAGTTTTGGCAGCTCATTCAGCTGGTTCTGAACCTCAGTCCTTTAATGAGGCAGTCACTGATCCTCAATGAGTAGAGGCTATAAAGTTGGAGATTGCAGCCCTAGAGGAAAACAAAACCTGGAGCATAGTTGATTTACCTCCTGGCAAAACCCCTATAGGTTGTAGGTGGATATTCAAAATTATGTACAAGGCTTCAGGAGAGGTTGAAAGATGCAAGGCCAGACTGGTTGCCAAAGGCTATAGTCAAAAGGAAGGTTTAGACTACAGTGAAACCTTCTCCCCCATGGCTAAAATGGTTGCAGTTAGGTCCATTGTGGCTCTTGCTGCATCTCAGCACTGGATGATTCACCAGATGAATGTTCATAATGCATTTCTAAATGGTGATTTGGTTGAAGAAGTGTATATGCACATTCCACAAGGTTTTGCAAGCCAGGGGGAGACTAAGAAGGTTTGCAAACTTCACAAGTCATTATATGGTCTTAAACAAGCACCAAGACAGTGGAACAAGAAGTTGACAGAGGTGCTTCTACAGATGGGGTTCAAACATAGTCATTATGACTATTCATTGTTCATTAGAGAAGTCAATGGTGACACAGTTATCATTCTTGTGTATGTGGATGACTTGCTGATCACAGGGAACAATGATAAGTCACTTTATGACACCAGAGCAGAGTTGCAGAAGAAGTTCAAGATGAAGGACTTAGGGGAGTTGAAATTCTTCCTTGGAATTGAGTTTTCCAGATCAAAGGAAGGAATTCTTATGTGTTAAATAAAGTATGCACTTGAGTTGATATCTGAAACAGGTTTAGGTGGAGCAAAGCCTTCTGGTACACCATTTGAGTTGAATCAAAAACTCACATCTGTAGAGTATGACAAGTGCATTCAGAACTTCAAACAAGAAGGTGATCAGGAGCTCAAAAATCCTAGTTGTTATCAGAGGCTTGTTGGAAGGTTGTTATATCTCACCATGACCAGACTAGACATTGCTTTTGTAGTGAAGGTTCTAAGTCAGTATGTGCACTGTCCCAAGGTGTCACACATGGAAGCTGCTCTCAGAATAGTCAGATACATCAAACAAGCAGCGGGCCTGGGGCTACATATGCCTGCAGAAGGTACAGACAAGCTGATTGCCTACTGTGACTCTGATTGGGGATCTTGTATAGAGTCAAGGAGATCAGTAGATGGGTACTTGGTCAAATTTGGAAATGCATTGGTGTCTTGGAAGTCAAAGAAACAAATGACTGTGTCCAGAAGTTCAGCTGAGGATGAGTTCAGGAGGATGGCTTCATGTGCAGCAGAAGTCACCTGGATGATAGGGCTATTCAAGGAACTTGGAGTGAAGATTCAACAGCCTATAAGTTTGATATGTGACAGCAAGGCTGCTATACAAAAGCAACCAACCCTATCTTCCATGAAAGAACTAAACATATTGACATTGATTGTCATTTTGTTAGAGAAAAAATATGTGAAGGACCGCTGAAGACAGAGTATGTGCATACTAAAGACCAGCCAGCAGATCTACTTACAAAGAGTTTGGGGAAGTTTCACCATGATCAACTGCTGAACAAATTAGGAGTGAAGAATGTGTATAAACCATCAGCTTAAGGGGGAGTGTTGACTAGAGTTAATGAACCAAGCTGATAAGTTAATTGTAGTTAACTATATAAATATAGTTCTTTAAAAGAAACTTGCAGGTTAAAAAAAACTATAGTAAGAAGTTAGTTAGTACAGTCATTAGGAGTTAGTTATACTGTAGAAGTATAAATACACTATACACTCTGTAAAAACACACGTCTGTATCATTTTCTTATTCTTATAAATACAGAAATCTGTTTCTCTTGAGTGTGGCCTTCATCTGCATGTCTTCTTCCTCAAGCTCGATCTCCAGATCTATGGCAGCTAACATACCGCACAAATCATTTTCCAAAATGAAAAATCAAAGCAAACCACAACCAACCAACTGTGATAATGAAGGTACATAAAACATTAATATATCTCTGAAAAGGAGGAGAGATTGGTCTATTTTACAGCGGCATTATTTATTCATTACATACGAATGATAACGTAGATGCATCTAACAAATATACCGCTATCTTTTCCTGGAGCATTAGTCTATTTTATAATGAAATTAATGCTTGTTTTATCACTAAAAGATCACTGTCAAGACCTATTACAGTGAAGCTTATGTTCTATACTAAATAGATAAAAGAAAACCTTTTACAAAAGACTCAGTCAATTAATGTTAAGAAGACCTTGAAAGCATATAATTAATATTTCACAGAAGACTTTGTACATTAATTAATTAGATAGGGTACTCTTGTTCCGTCTTTGGTGTTAATAAAATGACAATATTGTTAGATATATAATTAAATGAATATACGTATATTTTCTTTAACTGTTTAAGCTTTTAGACATGATTATCACACACTTTAATATAGTGTTAGCGCATGCAAAGATCTAGATTCAAATCTCACTGTCATCCATTATCAAAAACAATTTTTCTTGTGCTTGTCTCATCAAAAAGAATCAATAGGTCCGTATGCAAGGAGCATGTTAATATTTTATATAACTAAAAGTATATTATGTCTAACAACTTAAGCTTTTTGACGAGGTAGTCACAATTCAAAAAATATTTTTCAAACAACCCTCACTATTATACACTCAAGGAAATTATGATCCTACATATCTCCAAAGTAGATAGCGTATATCGTCAAAGCATTTCGAACTTGAGTATTCCGATCCTAATAAGGTGGCATCCGTTTGAAGTTTTACAAAATTAAGTTTTCAAATTAGTTTTAAACTTTTTCAAAAATATGTTTTTTTTTCCACTTCTTTCAAAAGAAATCAAGAAATATTTGAGTTTTTGAAAGATTTGAAGTTCGCCTTTGGAAATCTATAAAAAAGTTCTAACTTTTAGGAGTACCAAATGAACAATCCTTTTTTTTTTTGTGGGGGGGGGGGGGGGAGGAATTTGGATCAAGCATGACTTCGCTTTTATTTTATGGGGAAATTTATTCATCATCGCGGTGATTGACAATGTTTTTTCTTATTTCTTTTGTTTTTTTTTTCTTCATATAAGGGTGTAATTTAATTAACTACATGTGAAGATGCTCAATTTTGAGCCAAAAAAAGAGGAAGAATTTTGTGGTGACCCCAAAGACCGTACCATGTTCATAAAGAATCTATTGGCGTAAAGAATAAAATAGTGATGTTTAGTATATATAGTGTTCATGAAAGCGATTTTGTCAATGTCAATATACTTTATGTGATGTCATATCTTTACACTAGAATAATCTCATTTTGTTATTCTAAAGTTAACAGTATGCTCAACCAATTGGATAAATGTACTTCAAGGAGTTCGGTTCTTTGAATTAATTAGAAATGTTCTCTTTTATTTAAAAAAAAAAAAAGAAAGATTGATAGTCAAAACCGCGGAATACAAATACTTAGTAAATATTCCCCACTGTTTGAGGACGACAAAAATAATTCGAGTATTAGAATAAAGTAAAATGTGAAATATGCTAATCATGAGCCATGAGATATTCTTTCATACCATTAGTCAATTTTGGAGATCATAGAAATATTAGATCAAATTAATGCGAATTGTTGTTATTCGTGGTATCTGGACCACTGTGAAACTCTATTAGAGATTTGGAATCAAGAAAAGATAATTCAAGAGACTTCCTCAATATTAAAGAGCTCTGTCCATTAGTTTTTTGTTCTTGCCCGATTTTAAATATAAAATGAAAAAAAAATATCTTTAAGACACATAGTGCTCTCACTGAATATGCGAAAAGAAGAATCTAATGATGACGATTTGAGAATTCAAAGTACGATAATTATGATTAACACATGATTAAGGCAGCGCCTTTGGCTTCCTGTTATTTTGATATCGTTAATCACACCAAACTTAGAAAAATACTAAAGAATAGAAAATATACTTTTGAATATGGTGCTGATGATGGATCAAAATTTCAAGACAGATTGTCATATTATTCAGCCACAGTGTTATCGTTCAAAGGATTAGAAACCAGTCAACCCAAGACAACAATTTTACCAAGTAGGACCACAAGTGCTGTTCGATTTGAATGGTTCTCCAGAAGACAAGGGGAGATTCTATTTTCAAACATTAGCCTCAGTATTTGCTACCCGTAGGAAGCTCTGTAGCAAGAGTAAATACCTAGGCGTCAAAAACTCAAAAATTAAGCCGATTGGTGTGATGCTGTATGCCTTGGATTTAATTCCCACGTTTAATTATTCAAACGTCTCACGCTATTAAGAATATCTAAAAACCTGATATGTAAATTCTTTTTTTCTTATCAACTTTAAAGGTGAGTCTTTATTGTCACGTCCGATTAAAGCAAAAGAAATACTGTACTAAATAAGAGAGGGCCAAAATGTTCATTATTCAATGCGTGATGCAGAGTTTAGAATTATAAAGTTTTAGAAGATGTAACTTCACCCTTGATTCAAATAAAACTCTCCTTGTCCCATTCTTGTGAAGGGGTTCAGCGTACGACTGTCAAAGCACATATTCTTTATAGATTTTTTTGAAATATATAAATAAATATATATTTATATTCATTGTGAAAAAATTGCAGTAAACAAACCGGTTGACTTCTATCGAATAAAATAAGATAGAGGAAGTATTGGATTCAAATTTCACTATTATCTCTTTTCCCTTCTTTTTCTATCACATATTAATTATTATAGACCTAGGGTTCAAATTTCACTATTATCTCTTTTCCCTTCTTTTTCTATCACATATTAATTATAATAGACCTATTCCTAATAATAATAAAACAACAAAAAAGCCAGAAAGACATGGACAGGGAAGAAGGAAAAAAATAGATAAAGAAAGAAGAAGAAGAAAACAATTAGAGACAAAAGCCTCGTTATGATAAAGGCAGGGATCTTGCTCCCCTTACATAATCTAACTCAATGTCCGTACATCACCTTTTTGGGCAATCATACACAGAGAATCAAATTAACACGAAGCACAACCAAGTTTGTAGGCCCATTCCCAAGCAACCAATTCCTCATATCATGCAATGTCCCTTAATAAGTATTTTCTACCGTACGTAGTAGCCAAATATTTTTGAAACCCTATAAGCTTAGCTAGCTTATAACTAGTTAGTTGCCTAATCATAATTATAATAGAAAACAATAACTGGGGAACTTACTCAACATGTTTTGCAATTATGTTGCTAATATAATTGTCGTGGCCAAGGGGGACTTCCAGTTGACAAGGTGGGTTAATGTAGGATTCTTGTGTGTCAAAGTTAGTTGGTGGAAACAAAGGAAGGTTTGAACGAGTTGACCCAAAGTGGATGGTGTGGCTCGAGGCATTAATTATTTCCTTGTATAATTAACTAGCAATACTAATTAGTTTATTAATTTAGTCTGCTTCTTTCGAATTGGCAATTGTTTTTCTTTTTTTCCTAGGGCTTGTTGAATAAGATGGTGACTTGGCCATGACTTTCTCTGGTTTGTATCTATCACTATCAGGGTTTTTTGTTATCGAGACCTTCAATTCTTGACCCAGCAGGATTCCTCTCTCTGGTCAAATGGGAGTATTAAAGTATACAAGTCCAACAATATGCGTGTTTTGAGCCACTAAACTATAGACCTTTTTTTTTCTTTCTTCTTTTTATGTTGCTACCCATAGGGTACCAACTCATGCGTTAATTTGCGGATGATCATCATATAATTTTTAATCTATTACATCTAAAGCATAAAAGTAAATTTTATAGCGGAAGAACAATGTTACTATGTTAGTATGTTCAGAGAAAATGTTAGTTCTAATCGCGAAAAATAGACGTAGATTGCTACTTCAACAAAGTGCCTTATTTTTATATCCATGTGGTACTGCTTAATAAAAGCTCTCATTTTCGTGATATATACCCCTCAAATCTTGTTAGCTCAAAAGCACGCTCTTTAAGGTATACTTCTTCTAACATTCGAAGTAAGAAAACATAATTCTTTTAAGCGATACTGAAATTATATTCTTCCTTTCAGTTTTTTGATTGGATATTACTCGTTAATATGCCATATATCATGATATAGATGCGAATCATGGGTGGATCTACATTAACCTTAACTTAATGTAGGTATAATTCCATAGCAAACTTAAGGAAATGAATATAAAGGGTCAGAAAGCACCCACGAAACAAAAACAGTGATGGGGGCGAAGGGCGTTGGAAGTTTAATGCTGGTTAGGGGCAGGCGCTCGAAACACAATCCCAACGCAGCAAATTTTAACCGAGCAAACTATTTCTTTTTCTTATATTAATAGAATACTTTCTTTCTTCTTCTTTTTATTTATTTTAAAATATTTCCTCAATTAGGTCTTCTTTTTTATTTTTCAAGCACAATTTTTTAGCCCAATACTACTTATTTTTCCCCTAACCTTTAGGGCAATCTTCTCTTATGGCCTTTACCCCGCCCGAAAATAGAGAATCAAGCCCCTTTCTGATCCATTTATTTCTGCAAGCAGGGAGGATCCAGAGCGTTGCCCCTTCCTATTCGAGGGTTTTCCTCGCCCCACAAGCACCCAACCTTTCTTTTGCTCTTCCTTCGGTTTGCCTCCACGAACGCGCCACTTAGCAGCTCTGCTCATATTTCAAAGGTTGACGAAGTATCTAATCCTCATTTTCCCTGTCTGGTGTGGCCTTAGATTCCGTTGTCCCTTTCCGCTTCACGCAATAGCACGCTCTGAAGCAAGCGGACTTCGCCGGTAGTATTTTAGCTTTATGTTTTTCTTTAATTTACCTAATTCTCTGTAGCAATGAAAAAAAATCTTCTTGAAAAAAGATCCCAAAGTTCAATCCCGTTTAATGATGAAGAGTTCCTTTAGAAAGGTAAATCCACCAATCTTCTTTTTTTTTTTTTGGCCAATTGCATTTATCACAGATTTACGGTGTCCATAATATTAAAATATGAGTTTCCTTCTTAACATTTTCATCGGTGTGTTCAACTACTTGTGTACTTATATAATGTATTGTAACTTTACGTCAAATAAAAAGTTAAGTACCCACGAAACTAAAATCCAAGATCCGCCACTGATGTAAATGACTAGAAAGGTATGTTTTTGTGGTATAATACATACATCACCAAAATTGATGGTCCTCTTACATTGGTCGAGATATAAATAAGAAAAATAGATCTATGTTCAATTACTAAGGGCTTTTTATCATCCGAATCATAGGGAACTAAACAAGATTTATTAGAATATCCTAGACGATGCCGATGAATGGTATTATCCCGCCATAAAACGATCAAACTATTTTACCATGTTACTAGAGCAGGCATCTGAAGATAAAATATTTGAAGATGAAAACGAGCAGGCAATGTCCAAAATACAGCTGCAGTACAGCTTTGAATGTCGGGGTTGGCAGAGGAAAGAGAGCAAATATATATAAGATAGATGGAGATAGTAAGATTTGGTTTGTACTTTGGAAGATTGAATATACATGTAATGGGAAGTGTATGCAGTAGAGCTGTCATTTCTACGTAGTTTTTACTAGTTTTGTTTTGTTTCGGGGTCTTGTATGCCTAGTATCCGACACTAGGGTGAGGCTTTGCCTTAGCCAAACCCCCAACAATATATGCACCATGTCTCCCTCCATTTTTTCAAGCCATTTGTTGAAATATGTGATTGTTTCAT
The DNA here is from genome assembly GCF_001879085.1 of Nicotiana attenuata. Classification (NCBI taxonomy): domain Eukaryota; kingdom Viridiplantae; phylum Streptophyta; class Magnoliopsida; order Solanales; family Solanaceae; genus Nicotiana; species Nicotiana attenuata. Next base: position 1,968,038 of record NW_017670247.1, on the reverse strand, counting down.
CTGAAAGCTCAATTTGGTAGATGGCATACACTTTTATTTATTAAAATTTACGTCATTGAAACGCTTGCTCACATATGGATTTGATTGTTTTTTCATGAACAAAGTATGTGAAAATTCTTTTTGATAAAAATGACAGTAATATTTGAGCTCAGGACATATGCATGCTCAGAAACCAGCGGCTCGGGCCATCCCTCTCTCCCACACCGAAATGACCTTTCATGGTCATCTGTACAATGACAGATCATGAGCAATAAACTTCTTTCTAAGATGTGTATGATTACAATATGCATAGCTTACGACCATACGTTTCTCTGTACCGAGTACTTCAGCAAGTCATCTCTATTCCTAGCTATCCTCAATGACGGGGCCTTTGATTTATCATGATTTTAGCCATGTTCACATTTTACTTGGCCTTCTTCTGTCTCTCTTCTATATCACTAAAATTATAATCATGTCACGTCCAACTGGCTGGATTCCTTCTGTAGTTGGGATCGAATATAGTGAGATTTTTGTTGTAGCTAGTGACAAATACGTTTAAAAAAAAACATGACAGCTTAATCAACCTTTCATGCAAAATAAAACTTAAATAAAAGCGTGTGATGCTCGGCAGTCGGCAGCAAGGTGGTTTTGAAGGAACAAGTGTATAAAAATTAGTGAATCATTAAATGAACAAGATTTGACTGTTTCAAGATACAAAGATTTTGCCTAATTAGGTGCTGGACGTGTCTCTTAATAATTATACAAACCCTAGCATGACCCTGGTCAAATGCAGGATTATACACTTTAAACACGATTAAAGAGGAGACAAGGGAGCATTTTGGATAATGGTTAATTTAGGGGTTCATTAACATGTGCCTGGAAATGATATGAAATTACAAATGACTAACGTTTATATCGGAAGTGTGACTTCGGATCTTCTAGGAATTAATGCACTATAATTTCCGACTCTGCAGATGCTTTATGGAGTATATCTATAGTATCTTGGATACTTTTGAAACTACGTACTTCAAAATCCTATGGCGATAACACTAGTCGAAAACAAAACCCCACTAGTGTATACCGTTTATTCTTAAAAGTTTTAAGATTCGGGGTTTCTTGGTTTTATTTTTGTTTGCTCATAAATCTGTCAAGATCCTTTTTGGGGAGGAGATTCAAGAACAAATTATAACTACAACCATATCAAACAGTGGCAGATTCAGAATTTTTAAGTGATAGAATGTATATCTGTTGTTAATCTAGACTTGCTACTATGAACACAAGGGTGCTCGACTAATCTATTTGTATGTTTATTTTAGTTTACTACTTAAAATAGGTTAAACACAATGGTGGTTGAGCCATTTATTGGGTTTCCGTTAAATCGGCTGCCGGCATACTTAAACCTAGCCTAAGGAGACGTATTATTCTTTTTTATTTATGATCACCATGGTATCCGAACTAGCTTATATGTAGCTCGATTACCTCACACGATTACCACCATGTTTTAGATAACTCTGTCCACCAATACTTGAATAGATAAGAAAAAATCACCTAGGTATTCGGTATCCACATTGGGGCCCGACTAATCCGGATTCGCGCCGGGAAGTCCCATATTGGGGGGTAAAGCGCTCCCTAACAAAGGTGACTATATACCCAGGGGCTCGAACTCGAGACCTCTGGTTAAGGATGAAGGAGTACTTACCACTCCACCACAACCCTTGTTGGTCATAAGTAGACGATTTCAAACATGCTTAATACTCTCTTTGTTCAATTTATGTGAACCTTTTTTTGAATATGGGGATCAAACTGACTTATTTAAAGTGTGAATTCGGATGTAGATTTTTCAAAATTTTAAAATAAAATTTACTTATTTAGAAACTATATAAAGAGTACTTTAAGTCACAATAGTTAACAAATTTAAAATATTTAAATTACAAAAAAATTGTCAAAGCATATTTTATTTGACTTCTCAAATAGTAATATGTTCAAATTGGTGTTTTTCTTTTATTCGTTTTCACCTCCTAATCCTAATTAATTGTTCACTGAGCCAACTTCTCTCAAATGAAAAGTTTGAAAAGGAAAAAAAAAAAGAAAAGAAAGAGAATTGTAACATTAGCCTCATCTCTTGCGATAAGGAAAGACGACAACAACCATAAAAAAAGAGAGAGATATAAGTCATCCCTGAATTTGGGAAAGGGGGAACGATAAGGTAGAAAAAACAAAAAGGTTACTGAAACAGAAAGCATGGCCGCTTAGCGTCTTTTATTTAGATATTAGTCCTCCATCTCACCAAAGCTTTAAAGTTTCTGAAAGGATAAGAACAAATTCATTCTCTCGTCTTTTTATACATAGGCTTAAATCTTAATATATATTTTTAATCGTCATGTAATACAAAACCGTCATATTCATACATGTCGTCTATGCTCCAATGATCAAAAACATCCATGTATATATATCCCCTATTCGTCCCCATGCATCTATTCTTTTTTAAAAGAATAGAAAAAAGAGTTTTTAGAAGAGAAAAACAGACAATAAAAGAAAAGAAAAATAAAGAAGTAGTTTATTATTCCCTCCAGACAATAATGCCTATCATTTTACAGTTTGTAAAAGTTAAATTAACACCATATACATTAATGTTAGAAAAAAAATTTACTATGACACACTTTCCTTATAAGTTCGTTCCAAAAAGAATAATATATTTTTACAATTGAAAATAATTCAACTTTAAACTCTCATTTTACCCATTTTACCCTTAATGAGAAGCTTTTACAACCACACAAATGTAACTGATGTAATTAAAGCGATTGTTGCTTCCAAACGCACACGCAAGTATACAGGTCGACAAGTAATATAGGATTGTAAGTCCAGATATCGTACCCACATGGACTTATGATTAACTATCAACTAAATTAAACCAAATAATTATCTATTCAAGCGAATCCTAACGTATGAATATTTAACTAAAATTAATCTAGAGTAACAAATTAAGAGATTAAAGAAAACAACGACAATCTTAAAGACGAATTCATTGTGAGTGAATATTCTAGAGTTATGGGTTAGCTAACAATCCCGTTGAGTTTTCTACTTAAATCGTCTAATTAATTTATCTGGTTTATTGGTTGACAGGGTTAATATTGCTCGTAGCCTTCTCCCGAAGTACAACTCGCCTATTCAAGCTAATCTAACGCCTATATTCCTATGGAATTGGAATTAACAAGAACACATTAATAATTCCTGTATAGTAACCAAGTGCTCTACTCAATCTTATATGCAATCTAAAATTCCCTTTCCCGAGTTCAATCCTAGATTTGTAGATAGTATTCAATTGGTGATCAAGCAATCAAATAATTAAGCGCAAGATTGAATAAATAAACCAATATGATAAAATAATAAGAACAATTCAAGCTTCAAACTACAACGTTCATGTAGCACCCAACAACTCTAGAACTAAGAAACTATGAAATTAACAGAAGAGAAGAGAAGAAAAACTAGTTAGAAGCCTCCTCCAAGTGTGGTTTGTGTTCCTCCACGTGAATTCTCCTTCAAAGTATGTTAGATATCTCCCAAGTGGCGTCCTCCTCCTCAAAAAAATGTTTAATCTTGCTTTTATACATGTTGGGTAGGTCTAGGGCCGAAATAACCTTGTCCCCGGCAAAGTTGGACAAATTTCACGTCACTGGCGCCCTGCCTAGCGCCAGGCGCCCTCCATGGCGCTGTGATATTTTTGCTACTGGTTTTGGCGCCACAGGTAGGGCTAGGCGCTCCTGTGGCGCTGCAATATCCACTTCTCCTGTTTTCGTCCGTTTTGGCTCTAATTTTGCACATTTCGCCCCCGATTGCTCCCGGATCTTTCCTACACATAAAAACATCTCAAATTAATCAAAAGTAAAATATGAGGCGATATACATACAAATATATATACTTTAAGCTAACATCAGCGATTCAAACAAAAGACTTTTATCAAAAACTTAATGTAACTGAGTTTTCAAGCTCTATAGCAAACGTTCATCAAGATAAATTCAGATAATCGCAGGAACATTTTTTTTAGCATGGATCATTGACTGAAGGATTTTGCATTTTGAAAATGGAAGTTGGAAATACTAAGAAGGTGTTTGAGTATAAAAACGTGATATTTGAAAAAAAATGAGGTAATTTTTAACGTTAAGTTGAAAAAAATATTTAAAAATTAGAATATTGTTTGAAAATACATCTCACTTGAAAAGATAATTACAATTTTGTGAGAGAAAAATATTGTCTACTTAAAAGATTACTTTTTTAAATTTAAAATTCATCTCAAAAAATTCAATGAAATGTATAACCAAGTAATATTGTGAGAATGACACAACGGTGAAGTTTATATTAAGCATGGGTGATCGAGGGGACCCATAAAATCTCAAATGCAGCATCAAATTAAAGTAGCTGTAAAGTTTATCAAACAATAAAATAAAAATTCAGAATATAGATATGTTGAATATTAAAAATGGATGCATGGGCCGAATTGAGATATCTTACAGAATCAGCTTTTGCTTAGACTGACCTATCATTGTCAAAATTGGCCTATTTCATACATATATAGTAATATCTAATGATATGTCTATTCAAGTAATAAAGTGATGCCATTTAATCTCTCATTCCCTCTTGTCTCTTTTCATTTTCCTCTTAATAATGATATGTCTATTTCACTAACATTTACTTGTCTCTCACGCACCCCCTCCCTCGATATATTAATTAATTAGTTTTCTGTTATTGTTAAGACTGACGGAGATGGTTGAATGGTTCTTTAGAAAAGATCCAAAAATAATACTATTCAGCTTTTATCACTCATCGGAACTGACCAGTATTCCGTGGAATATCTGATTCGAGGTCCATCTTTTTAATTTATTCTTTTATTATTTATGCCAATTATTCGGTTCTTTCTTAACTTTTCATATGATTTGAAGTTCAAAGCTATCAAAAACGAGTCGGAATATTTCCCACGTCAAAGTAATATTTCGTTTTCCGCCAAGAAGATTGAAACGAAAAGAAGAAAAAAAAACATTCTTTCATTTATATGGCACTATTTATATATGAGTTGTTAAATGATTTATATAATCTTTATGTATATTAATTTATTTCATTAAAACTACAAATTCATTATCCTAGTTATACTAGTAAGGTTCGTTTGGTACGAGGGATAAAGGATAATTAATCTCGAGATTAGATTTTAGATGAGTTTATCCCACGTTTGATTGGGATAAAATCACGGTATAACTAATCTTGAGATTAGTTATCCTAGAATTATAGTGTTATTTTTATCCCTATGGAAAGATGGGATAACAATTTTGAAATAATTAATCTCAAAATAATTAATTCTTGGATAATTTATTTCCTAACCAAAAGCGTGACCCGTAAAGATTAAATTAAGAGGAAGAATATTAAAGGGAACCATAGATACGCGGAGATTCTAAAATGGGAAAAAGGCTAAAATTGTCCCTATACTATCGAAAATTAGTCACGTTTATACCCGTTTTTACTTTTGGTCCAAATATACGCCTACCGTTAAGAAAGTAGACAAAATCGTCCCTAACCCTAACGGCTGTCCATGACTCAGCAACTAAAATGACACGGTGAACTCCATGTCAGTATTTATTTTTCATCTGTAATAATAAATAACTAAACCCACTAAAATTAGTCTTCTTATTCTCTAACTTTCCAGATTCGAGGCACAAAGATTTAACCAATTCTAGTTTAAATAATAAGTTGCAGCTTTGAATAGTTTCAGCATTTTAATGTCAGATTCTTTGTTCTATTCAGTCCAAAACAGATCAAAAATTTTCGAAACGATTCTCACCCGATTGATTCTTCTTTGTTTGCGAAAAAGATTGTTCTGTCAAGATTTTACTAGTTCTGATATGTTCAAACAGTAAAGAAATGTTTTAGCAAAAAAAATTTTCCGTTGGGTGAAATTTTAAAGAGAAACAGGAGGTCACTCGTAAATGGGTTTTTTATGGAGGATTTCTTTCTTCTGGATCTAGCTCTTCTTCTTTTTGTGAAAAAGGAGTGTTACTGGCCAGTTATGACCAGTAAAGAGGAGCGAGAGATGGAAGAAAGAGAGGTGATTTTCTGATGAGTGACTGATAGTGTTTAAAGAGATGATTTCTAGTGAAGCTTTTTGGTGGGTATTTTCGATGAGTGATTGCTGATGATTTTCTAGGTGGAGAGAAGGTGGGGTATTTTCTTGGTGGAAGACGACTAGAGTGGTGGTTCGAACACTGACTGGTAATGATGAAAATTTATGAAATAATTTTGTGGAATAGGACAAGAACCTTGAATTTGCAGCAATGGTGGTATGTTGTTAGAGAAGGAGAAGATTAATTTTAGTGGTTTTAGTTATTTATTATCACAGATGGAAAATAAATAGTGACATGGAGTCCACCGTGTCATTTAAGATGCTGAGTCATGGACAACCGTTAGGGTTATGGACGATTTTGTCTACTTTCTTAACGGCGGGCGTATATTTGGACCGAAAGTAAAAACGGGTATAAACGTGACTAATTTTCGATAGTATAGGAACAATTTTGGCCTTTTTCCCTTCTAAAATCTAAAATGCCATGTGTAAAGCTAAGAAGAGACAAAGTGGAGAGGCAAATATAGGAGGTGGGGTATGTAAAGACTCATGGAACCAAAAGGAGGAGTAGCAATCTGATTAGATGCCATCATTTGGTTCCTAAAATTAGAAATCATTTATTCGCCGATATGTTTAATAAATCATAATTAATTATGGTATAAATATTATATTTAATAGTGTTTAACATGCATCTTCAATTTAGCATAAATCTGCTTGAAATGATACAAACAGTTCTAAAGGTGATAAATTATGCTCATGGGCTAGCATCAGATCATTTCTCAATGCTAGAAGCTTTGTGGGGTTTAATGTGTCTATATTCGCTAGAAGGCTCTAACTCAATCCCCATTAGCAAAATATAAAGCTTCCTTTGGAGTTGCTATTATTTCGACTTGTAGTACTATATTTTTATTGTTGGAAGGAACTTTTGGCTTTTTAGATTTTGGAATCTTTGGATAAATAGAAATAACAATAATCTTAACAATACGCAAAACGACACAAACGTGTATCCTTTGTGTTGAGTATTGAGATTTTGATGATTAATATAGTTTATTTAGATGAAATATTCTAAGAATCAGGTCCCCAGTGTAGCTGTTAACTACTCTAAGAACCAGATTCTCAGGATTAAGGACCAACTCCTCAAGGTTGATGATTATACGTCTTTGCAAGACAGTAACTTTATCTCAAAGTTAACCAGGTCGAGTTTATTGGAAGAAGATTGATAAACATGATAAGGATTGCTGCCCAAGAAGATATGCATGTATAGGTGACAGACAAGAGTCGCAAGACTTGTGGAGTCCTTGGAACAGCAGGAGTCGTATCAAACGAGAAGCTGGCTACGCATAGGACTTCTAGAAGATCTCGGAGTCCAGGGAATTTAAATATTGTCTTTCTGGAATACTGGGATCATCCTTTTGTACATCAGCTGAAAAACTATATTTTTCTACACTCAAGTCGAGTACCAGTGTTGTGTCCCTCTTGAGTCAGTCTAGTAAATGTGTTTTAGAAAATCGAGTTGTAATCAAAGTGTCATAAATAATTAGTGAGTTGGAGTGAGTGTTTGTTTCTACAAATTATAGTAACTTGTAAATCAAATAGTTGTAGATGGAGTACTGGGGAGTATTGAGTTACAGATTTGTAATCGATATGTTTGGCTCATTGTTCTAGTGAAGTTGAAGTTGAAAATCCTACGTAGTAGGTCGTGGTTTTTGCACCTTTTGAGCCGGGTGATTTTCCACGTAAAAATTAGTGTGTTTACTTTGCCGCTTACTTTTACTTTACACATAAAGAGTAAGGTAAGGAACCAAGTGTTAGATCTGATTTTAATAATGTCAATAATATATTTTGTGCAGGAGATCAATCAGAAGAGGAAATGCCTAAGGAAAGATATCAATCAGCCAAAATTGTGGAAAGCTGCAATGGAAAGAATCTTGTGAAAGCCTAAAACTAACGCGTCAATCAAGGCCTACACATTCTAAGAGCAAATCAAGGAGATTCGCTGATCTGCCGACTTTGGAAAGACCAATAATCAAGGAGCAAATCTTCGTCTTCAACGACTGGAAAAGGAAAGTGATCAAGAGCTGCCAACTATTGAAGGACCAACAATTAAAGAGCAAATCTTCATCTTCATATCTCCATTAATGACTGTAGAAGGAAGGCAATCAATCTTCTCTCATCAAGGAAGAGCAACGACCAGAAATCTTATTCTTGGAAAGAATCAATCTCTTTCCAAGGATCAAATCCCTTGGGTTGCTGAAATCACGTCTGCTCAAAGTCTTCACCAAAGTATTTATACTCAGTTTTCAGCCTTAGATAAACATACTTTGATCAAACCAAGATTCTCTCTTTATTCTACTACAAACAAACATTGTAGTTCATTGAGATCTGTTGTGTAACAAGTTAGAGAAAAAGGAGAGTATAACACTGGTGAGACATTGTATCAAAAGAAGACGAGTGTTATAGGAACTGAGCTATCACATCATTTCCATTGTACTCGAAGAAATGCAATTATTAAAGAGAACTCCCTTGCAACCCAAGAGGACTGGACTAGGATTCACGTTGAATCCGAACCAGTATAAAATTCCGGTGTCTTTAGATTTCTGCACTTACTTTCTGTATTTTATAGTCTGCCATTACAACTGTTAGATTATTGCATTAAGTTGACTAATTGGTAAATCAGTCAACTAATAGAGTTTAAGTTTAAAATTATACAATTCACCCCCCCCTCTTGTACTTTCAATTGGTATCAGAGCAAGGCTCACATTCTACTCTTTGCTTAACAGCTTGTGAGAAAATATCATGGCAAATCAAGTCATCATAGGAGCTCTCTTCCAGGAAGGAACATCACAAGTTAGACCACCATACTTCAACGCTCAACATTTCTCTCACTGGAAAGTGCGTGTGGAGATCTTTGTAAAGGCCTATGATGTTAAAGTTTGGAGAGTCATCAAAAAGGGAAACTATCCCTTGCCTACTACTACTCCACCACTTGAAGATCCTGAAGATATAGATTCATATACAAAAGAGCAAATGGAAGTAGTACAAGTTAACAATAAGGCAAGAAATCTGCTGCACAATGCTATAAGTGGTGAAGAATATGAGAAAATCTCTAGCTGTGATACAGCCAAAGAAATGTGGGGAAGCTTGAGGTTACATATGAAGGAACCAGCAAAGTAAAGGAAACACATATCAATATGTTGGTTCATGATTACGAACTCTTCTCTATGAAAGAAGGAGAATCTATTGAAGAAATGTTTGCCAGGTTTAGCAAAATAATTAGTGATCTTAAGGCATTTGGTAAGCCATATACTAGTGCCGATCAAGTCAGAAAAATTCTCAGAAGCCTGCCAACCACTTGGCAGACCAAAGTAGTCACACTTGAATCTCAGGATCTAAACAAATTTTCATATGATGAACTACGAGGAGAACTCATAGCCTTTGAAAGGACGCATCTCAAGAAAACTAGTCAAGAAGAGAAAAAGAAGATAGTTGCATTCAAAGCCTCAAATGAAATAGCTGAAAACGAAATCGATGATGATCCTGAAGCCCTACAAGAAGAAATTGCTATGCTATCAAGAAACATGGATGGTTTAATAAGAAGATTCAGAAACACAAAGAAAGGAAGAATGCCACCCAGACGATCCAGGCAATACAATGAACAGGACAAAAATGATGGAAAATGCTACGAGTTTGGAAGATTTGGACACATTCAAGCTGAGTGCCCAGAACTAAAAAGAAAGATTTCTAGAGGTTTTAACAAGAACAAATCCTTTGGAAGCTGGAGTGATGAAGATAGTTCAGAGCACGAAGAGATAGCAAATCTTTGCTTTATGACGATTCTGGAAAATGAGATGAAAAAATCCTCAGGATGCTGGACAGATGAGGACACTTCAGACGAAGAAGGCAAGGATGATAATGAAAATTGTTTCATGGCACGAGGTGAAACAAGTGAGGTAAGATCTTATGATTGTGAAAGATGCAATGAACTACAGGATATTCTTGATTTAACTCTGAAAGAATCTCAAAAAATGATGAATGAGCTTAAGAGACTAAATAGAGAGGTTAAAGACTGGAAACTCAAACACGAAGTATGTGAAATTGAAAAAGAAGTACATCAAGAAGAGTTTGAGGAATTGCAAATGCAACTTAATGGCATGCGCAAATCCACCAGTCACAGTTCTGTCAGGTCAAACCAGGCGACTTACAAGTCAACTGGAAAAGGACCAGCCAGAACGAAGTCCACTAGTACTAACACTAATGAAAGACCTAAAGGTAGGTCAGAACTTACGTGTCACTATTTTAACAAAAGTGGGCACAAATATTCATTTTGTCGCTTTCGTAAAGCCAACATGTTAGGATGGGTTTGGAAACCAAAAAACAATTCTGAATCTAGCAATACTAACCCTCCAGAACCCAAGCAAGCTTGGGTACCTAAAAGAAAGTGATCATTATATTTTGCAGGAACACCACAGAATAAGCCACAAAGGAAAATGGTATCTAGATAGTGCGTGTTCCAGTCACATGACAGGTGATAAAAACCTATTCAAAGAAGTTACAAAAATTGATGGAGGAAGCGTTAAGTTTGGGGATGACTCAAAAGGTAAAATAATTGGTACCGAAACGATTCCCTTCAATAACAACTGTGACATCACTGAAGTGTATCTCGTCGATGGACTCAACTACAATCTCCTGAGCATAAGTCAACTATGCGACTCAGGATACGAGGTAAACTTTAAGAAAACAGGTTGTGCTATTGAAGATGAATCAGTTAAAACAGTTTCCCTGGTAAAAGGTACGGAAATGTTTATATCCTTGATGGTTTTGAAAATATAGATGGTCATATTTGCTTATCATCCATGTCTGATGATCCATGGTTATGGCATAGGAAACTTGGTCATGCTAGCATGCATTTGATAGAAAAGTTATCCAAACATGAGTTAGTTGTTGGCTTACCCAAACTGAATTTTTCTAGAACTCATATCTGTGATGCATGTCAAATTGGTAAGCAAACCAGAAATTCTTTCAAAAATAAGGATATTGTATCTACTTCTAAACCTTTGCAATTGCTCCATATGGACTTATTTGGACCTACTAGAACTGCAGTATAGGAGGAAAAAGATATGCCTTTGTTATTGTTGATGATTATTCACATTTCACTTGGGTAATTTTCTTATCTCATAAGGATGAAACTTTAAGAAATTTTGAGATTTTCTACAAAAAGATTGAAAGAGAAAAGGGATATCTGATTTCAACAATTCAGAGTGATCATGGAGGAGAATTCGAAAGCAGAGCATTTGAAGATTTCTGCAATGATCAGGGATACACTCATAATTTCTCGGCACCACGATCACCACAGCAAAATGGGGTTGTAGAAAGAAAAAACAGAACCCTCCAAGATATGGCAAGAACTATGTTACTCGATCATTCACTGCCAAACTACTTCTGGGCAGAAGGTGTAAGTAAAGCATGTCACATTCTCAATCGATGTCTCATAAGGCCCATTTTGAAGAAGACTCCCTATGAATTATGGAAANGCGTAACATCTTCACCTCAAAATTTGACTCACAAGTACCACACGTTATTCACAACTCACCCACTTACTCTAATATAGAGGTCACTGACATTACCTTTCCTTCATGAATCAAGTGCCCTCACACAACAAAAGAGAGTAGTTCCACACAATAAAATTTAAGAACACTTAGGAACTCAAGATAGAAAGAATTCACTCACTCTCAGAAATAACATTCATATGCCACAAAAGATGCACCATAAGCTTGCCCGTAGTGTACTACTCCACTAATCGAGCTCATTCAATCTTGGATCAATTAGGACTTTATTTGGTTGTAATGTAGGCTACGGGACGGGTAGGATACATTTAGATATAAGAGTGACTACACCTCCCTAAGCACTTTAATACATACATTTTAACATTTAAACCCCATACTTATGTCAAACCAAAACTCCACCTTCACATCAATTTATATTACCCCATACTTCTTTAAGCACACTTACGTCAAGAGCCACCACTTATCAAGATTTTTTTTCCCACAACAATCCAACTATTTTGTTTTCAATTCAAGTGGCTCTTCCTTTTTCAAAACAGTGCACCTTTCTCCTTATTTCATTAGTTCCACTCAAAAGCCAAACCAACCACCCCACACTTTAACTTTTACAAAGTTCATAAACAATTCAAGTGCTCATGAGAGATTACAATGGTTCAAATAGATGGTTGAACAACATTCTAGTGCAATTTATCTTTCAAAAAATCCTAGTTATAATTCTAGTGCTATTTATCTTTCAAAAAATCCTATGCATCACTCTAGAGCAAAACATATAGACATTAAGCATCATTTTATTAGAGATCATGTGCTTAAGGGAGACATAGAAATATCTTTCGTGGGTACTATTGATCAATTAGCGAATATTTTTACTAAGCCTCTTTTAGAGGATAGATTCTGTACATTAAGGAAATTACTTGGGATTATTTGCTTAACTAATAAACTATAGGGCCTATGTGTACTACAGTTTTTTTGCAGGTCTAATGATTGTACTTTTCCCATGCATTAATTACGCCCCCGTTTTCTTTCCCTCTCTTTTCCTCTTCTTTCACATCAGTTCGTAGTTCAAAGTAGGAAAGTCAATCACCGTGTCCCTTCAACTGACACCTTTTCCTTTTCCGGACTCAAGCGTCAGAAGGGTTTTCTTCTTAAGGCTGAGAACCTCTTTCAATCACTTCATCCCTGGACTCTAGAGAACCCCTCTCCTTCTCCAAAGCTCCAACTAAACCATCCCTCTTCAATGGCCAAGCAACCTAGAAATCCCTCTGAATCCACTAGAAAAAGTACCCGTTCAAAACAAAAACCCCTTCTATGCCTCCAGATAAGGTAGACGTAGGGTCTGACCACTCTGAAGGTTTCGCCTCTTCACAGGGAGATTTGTCCGATCACTCTCAAACCTTAGGAGAAAAAGCCCTAGGGAAACACCCTTTAGAAGACCCTCATGTCTCTTCTACCCCAATGAAATCAAAGTTCGATCTCTCTGCCTCTCTAGAATCTGNGATTCTCCAAATAAGGATTTCTTCATTGCTCTGAAGACAAGCCTATTGCTCATAGAAGGATAGTCGACCTAGACGACATGGAAGCCCTAAATTGTAAGATCAAAAACCTCTTCGTGCATCAAGGGTGGGCCAAGTTTCTCTCTATCCCTCCGCCTAAGGTCTACGAACCCCTGGTAAAGATGTTCAATGCCAATCTCCGCTCCAATAAGCCTGACAGGTTGGAATCCTTAGTATTGGGTAAGCGCATTGTTCTTGATTGTGCTCTGTTTGATTCTCTTTTTCAATGTCGATGTTCTGGTTTCCCTATGCTGTTCAAAAACACCTGGCCCGATGATTTCAAAATTTCTTTTGACCAAGCCAAACAGTGTATTGCTGAGTGTTCCTCTGCTTCTCTTCCAAACCAATTAGGTCCCAGTGACGTTAGTTTTGAGACTCGTGTTTTGACCTACATTGTAGAAACCACTTTACTTCCCCGCACTGGGTATTTTTCAACCTTTTCTCAAAGGGACATTTTCTTAGTGTACTGCCTTGTGACCAAACTCAAAGTCAAGCTTTCCTCCTGGGTTATAAATTTCATGATTGAAAGTGCTGAAGATCCCACCAGTGAAAGCGCTGAAGATCCCACCAGTGTACCCCATGGCATGGTCATCACTCACATTCTGGAATCCCATCAAATTTCCCTTTTCGACTATCCCTTTATCACCATCTCAAAATCTTACAACTCTAGAGCTTTTGCTAGTATGGGGTATGTCAGCGTCAAGGGCTCCTGGGTTAAGAAGCACGAGGGAGAAGTTAAGCCTGCTCCTTTAGAACCCTCGTCTAAGTCACCTATCTCTCACCCCAGCCCTGCTGACCCTGGTCTTGATGAAAAGCTTCGTGCCATCACCACTCAACTCTCTGAAATCAAGAATCTCCTCTGATCACGCCCAACTATGCCTTATAAAAAGGACTAAGAGGTCGCTGCAAATATAATCCGGTTTACAAGTCCGGAGTCGAATCCCACAGAGAACTAAGGTTTAGCTACATCTGTTCACTATCACCAAGAAGACAAGCTTGAACAATTCCTAACTTATAGATATTAAGATCCCTCTGTTTAACTAATTAACTAATAAATTAAAATAGTAAATTAACAACTAACGATACTGAGGGTTAGAGAAATGATTAAGGAGGTCTAGAGTTATGATTTCCCCAATTTTCGGAATCCTTCCCGCTATGTCTTCTATAATTTCGCCTAAGTATTCTCTACCGATCATGAGCACTCTTATTACCGTAAATCTCTCCCGAGTAATTACGACAATTTACTAGACGCACTCTCCCGAGCTACGCTAGCTGGCTTTTAATACAGCTCACTTCAGATCGCACCCAAGGCTTCGTTATCCCTAATCCCACCTTTAAACCCTCGGTTATTGATCCCTCATATACTCTGGGAGTGGTGTTGTTCAACAATTACCTAAATATGCACTCTCTCCCGAGTTATGCATACTAAATAGGCACAGGTAATTGAGAGCTCTTCAACCAACCACAATATAAACGTAGTTGAACAAATAGAGAAAAGCTATGGCTCAATTATATAAAAACATAACAAGAATTTATCCTACAAAAGGTTCTATCAAAACTCTAGATAACAAATTAGCTATTCATAATAGTATGTAAAACTACAATACTAAAAGTCATAACCAACAATGAAAAATAGGAAGAGGAAGGAAAAACTCGTAGAAGAATTCTCCGCCTTGCTCTCGTAGAAGAATTCTCCGCCTTGCTTCCAATGTGTTCTTACCTCCTTAGGTCGAATCTATGTCCAAAATATGTCCCCCTTCTTGTTCTTGGCCGGCCTCCTTTGTTTAATATAGGGTTTAGGACTTAAAATCCCATGTTTTGCACTTTAGTCCCTGAAATTTTCGCTTCCTGCCGCGGTTGCGGTGGAACCGCGGTTTTTCACCCTGTTCCGTTTGGAATTTGGAAAAACGTAAAACATGAAAGTTGTAGCCCTTTGAGTTAGCTTTCCAACCATATATTGTGGATCCCAAATGGAGTTTTGAGCAAAAAGTTATTTCTATTTTACTAGACAGTGCGAAATATGCCTCCTCAAGTCTTCGTTCGTACTTAATTATCAAATTTGACCCCCGAACACGATCCCGACTTAATTATTTACTCAGACTTCAAAGCTTCAAATCACTTAAATTCATTCTATAACATCTATACAGCTCAGAATCACACCTACAAGGCATAAAATACACAATTAGTGCAAAACACTAGCGATTAAAGCGCAAACTCAACTAAAGTGCAGTAAATTCGAGTGTAATAAGCGACTAAAATATGAAATTATAGCCTATCATCAATACCCCACACTTAAACCATTGCTCGTCCTCTAGCAATCAAACTACACTTTTTTATAGACACGACCTTTTTAAACAATTCTCCTAACTCATCACACCAAAAGTATTTAAAATAGACTAAGCACAAAAGCGTAACATCTTCACCTCAAGATTTGACTCACAAGTACCACACGTTATTCACAACTCACCCACTTACTCTAATATAGNTGCCTCTCTAGAATCTGACCTAAATTTTTGGGATTCTCCAAATAAGGATTTCTTCATTGCTCTGAAAGACAAGCCTATTGCTCATAGAAGGATAGTCGACCTAGACGACATGGAAGCCCTAAATTGTAAGATCAAAAACCTCTTCGTGCATCAAGGGTGGGTCAAGTTTCTCTCTATCCCTCCGCCTAAGGTCTACGAACCCCTGGTAAAGATGTTCTATGCCAATCTCCGCTCCAGTAAGCCTGACAGGTTGGAATCCTTAGTATTGGGTAAGCGCATTGTTCTTGATTGTGCTCTATTTGATTCTCTCTTTCAATGTCGATGTTCTGGTTTCCCTATGCTGTTCAAAAACACCTGGCCCGATGATTTCAAAATTTCTTTTGACCAAGCCAAACAGTGTATTGCTGAGTGTTCCTCTGCTTCTCTTCCAAACCAATTAGGTCCCAGTGACGTTAGTTTTGAGACTCGTGTTCTGGCCCACATTGTAGAAACCACTTTACTTCCCCGCACTGGGTATTTTTCAACTTTTTCTCAAAGGGACATTTTCTTAGTGTACTGCCTTGTGACCAAACTCCAAGTCAAGCTTTCCTCCTTGGTTATCAATTTCATGATTGAAAGCGCTGAAGATCCCACCAGTCTACCCTATGGCATGGTCATCACTCACATTCTGGAATCCCATCAAATTTCCCTTTCCGACTATCCCTTTATCACCATCTCAAAATCTTACAACTCTAGAGCTTTTGCTAGTATGGGGTATGTCAGCGTCAAGGGCTCCTGGGTTAAGAAGCACGAGGGAGAAGTTAAGCCTGCTCCTTTAGAACCCTCGTCTAAGTCACCTATCTCTCACCCCAGCCCTGCTGACCCTGGTCTTGATGAAAAGCTTCGTGCCATCACCACTCAACTCTCTGAAATCAAGAATCTCCTCTGATCACGCCCAACTATGCCTTATAAAAAGGACTAAGCGGTCGCTGCAAATATAATCCGGTTTACAAGTCCGGAGTCGAATCCCACAGAGAACTAAGGTTTAGCTACATCTGTTCACTATCACCAAAAAGACAAGCTTGAACAATTCCTAACTTATAGATATTAAGATTCTTCTGTTTAACTAATTAACTAACAAATTAAAATAGTAAATTAACAACTAACGATACTGAGGGTTAGAGAAAAGATTAAGGAGGTCTAGAGTTATGATTTCCCCAATTTTCGGAATCCTTCCCGCTATGTCTTCTATAATTTCGCCTAAGTATTCTCTACCGATCATGAGCACTCTTATTACCCTAAATCTCTCCTGAGTAATTACGACAATTTACTAGACGCACTCTCCCGAGCTACGCTAGCTGGATTTTAATACAGCTCACTTCAGAACGCACCCAAGGCTTCGTTATCCCTAATCCCACCTTTAAACCCTCGATTATTGCTCCCTCATATACTCTGGGAGTGGTGTTGTTCAATAATTACCTAAATATGCACTCTCTCCCGAGTTATGCATACTAAATAGGCACAGGAATTGAGAGCTCTTCAACCAACCACAATATAAACGTAGTTGAACAAATAGAGAAAAGCTATGGCTCAATTATATAAAAACATAACAAGAATTTATCCTACAAAAGGTTCTATCAAAACTCTAGATAACAAATTAGCTATTCATAATAGTATGTAAAACATCAATACTAAAAGTCATAACCAACAATGAAAAATAGGGAGAGGAAGGAAAAACTCGTAGAAGAATTCTCCGCCTTGCTCCCAATGTGTTCTTGCCTCCTTAGGTCGAATCTATGTCCAAAATATGTCCCCTTTCTTCAAAATAGGTTTAGGACCCCTTTTATATAAGTTGGAATAGTGTAGGGCCGAAATAAACTTGTCCCGGGCGAAATAGGACTTCTTTTTGACGCCTGGAGGGGCGCGGCCGCGGTCAAAACGCGGTAGGACCGCGGCCAGACAAGCTCTCTGATTTCTGCCGCGGTCAGTTCCGCGGTCGCGGTTTCGATCGCGTTTTTCACCCTGTTCCGTTTAGAATTTGGAAAAACGTAAAACACGAAAGTTGTAGACCTTTGAATTAGCTTTCCAACCATATATTGTGGATCCCAAATAGAGTGCTGAGAAAACAGTTATGTCTATTTTACTAGACAGTGCGCAATATGCCTCCTCAAGTCTTCGTTCGTACTTAATTATCAAATTTGACCCCCGAACACGATCCCGGCTTAATTCCTTGAGCTTTTACTCAGAATTCAAAGCTTCAAATCACTCAAATTCAATCCATAACATCTATATAGCTCGGAATCATTCCTACAAGGCATAAAACACACAATTAGTGCAAAACACTAGCGATTAAAGTGCAAACTCAATTAAAGTGCAGTAAATTCGAGTGTAATAAGCGACTAAAATATGCAATTATAGCCTATCATCAACACCCCACACTTAAATCATTGCTCGTCCTCGAGCAATCAAACTACACTTTTTCTTATAGACACGACCTCTTTAAACAATTCTCCTAACTCATCACACCAAGAGTATTTAAAATAGACTAAGCACAAAAGCGTAACATCTTCACCTCAAAATTTGACTCACAAGTACCACACGTTATTCACAACTCACCCACTTACTCTAATAAAGAGGTCACTGACATTACCTTTCCTTCATGAATCAAGTGCCCTCACACAACAAAAGAGAGTAGTTCCACACAATAAAATTTAAGAACACTTAGGAACTCAAGATAGAAAGAATTCACTCACTCTCAGAAATAACATTCATATGCCACAAAAGATGCACCATAAGCTTGCCCGTAGTGTACTACTCCACTAATCGAGCTCATTCAATCTTGGATCAATTAGGACTTTATTTGGTTGTAATGTAGGCTACGGGACGGGTAGGATACATTTAGATATAAGAGTGACTACACCTCCCTAAGCACTTTAATACATACATTTTAACATTTAAACCCCATACTTATGTCAAACCAAAACTCCACCTTCACATCAATTTATATTACCCCATACTTCTTTAAGCACACTTACGTCAAGAGCCACCACTTATCAAGAATTTTTTTTCCACAACAATCCAACTATTTTGTTTTCAATTCAAGTGGCTCTTCCTTTTTCAAAACAGTGCACCTTTCTCCTTATTTCATTAGTTCCACTCAAAAGCCAAACCAACCACCCCACACTTTAACTTTTACAAAGTTCATAAATAATTCAAGTGCTCATGAGAGGTTACAATGGTTCAAATAGATGGTTAATTCGAACAAATGGGTAAGGCTTGTAATGTGGTTGCCAAAGAAACAGGATTACAGGCTCAAAGGGGTTAACTACGATACATAATAATTAGGCGGGTAAAATATACATATCTGGCTCAACAAAGAAATGCCTATATCACTTCCTAGACTGAATAAAACTACTATTTCGCTTTGCAAACACACGGGGCAAGTTCTAGGCATCAAATGCAATGCACAGAATATCACAAAACCTTACACACACATGGCACATAACTCACTCAGGATTGGATTCATCAAGACACCCTAGTCAGAGCAGTTAAGCAAATTTAAGATCATACAATTTAAGGTACTTATACAAGAGTCAAAAACTGAGCCTAAGCGTCACAGCCAAAGTACTCACTATTCTCAAGGCATAACAAAGTCAAGAGATATTGCTTCATTTCAAAACAAAACACAATGGCTCCTATTCCCCAAAAAAAAACTAACTACACCCGGTTCAAATAAAACCCTTGGAAAAGAACCGTGGTTTAAAGAAAAACCAAGGGGTAATTGCTACACTACCTAACAAAACAAAAAATCTTTTTGGTATTTTCTTTAGACTTACTTCCCTCAAGAAAACTGTCTAGAAGATCCGTCATCAGGAAAAGTCCAATCTTTTTTAAAAAAAAAACACAGCTAAAGTAGCATGAAAAATCACCCAGACAATCTCCTCACCCCACACTTAAAATTGTGCATTGTCCCCAATGCACACCCATACATACAAGAGGGTAAAAGAAACTCCCTGGTAGGCCAAAGGCCGAAGCACTAGCAGTTCATGGGGTACTCAGACTTCTCCCAAGCTTGGTCCTTCGTGTGGGTACCTCACACTTAGTTCCAACCATTTGGTTTGCTGATGCATCCTTCCAATACCTTTGCTTTCCATGCTCCTAGAAAATAAAAAAATTGACACTACAAAAATAATACAATTAAAAAAAATAAAAATAAAAAATAAATAAAAGAAAGCAATAAAGCTGGGTTGCCTCCCAACAAGCGCTTGATTTAACGTCGCGGCACGACGCGAATCACTTTTTTGCCTCCACCTCGAGCTTATGAATTGAACCCCCAATTTGGCATCAAGTTTTCGGCTATGCTCCAGGGGTGGAGGAACAAATCTAATTGGTCCAAGCAACCATTGTACTATTCTACACTTCTTGGCTTTTAGATGAGGTATGTAGTCCTGTCTTTCTGGTAAGAAAAATTCCAGAATATAGGCACCTTGTTCTTCATTCCTTGACTTCTCAATCGGCTCGGATGACTCTATTTTCATATCGTCATCCAAGCACAATGTAGAAAAATGTTTGGAGTGAGGACCAATGCGCTCACACACATGAACTTCAGGACTTTCAGCATCCTCAACATCAATGATACTAGAGTCAACAAAATTTGTATCCTCAATGTCCTTGGCTGACTCAGTTTCACTTCTTCATTATTGACATCTTCAAATTTCAGTTGGCTAGGTTGTTGATGTTCTGCTTTGACCTCCCCAATTAATACCTCAAATTCATGCTCTTCTTGGCTGCTATCATCAATATTGGATTGTTGAGCATTAAAAGCTCCAACCACTTGACTCAATTGAGCCTCCAACTTGCGAATAGTTGCCTCTTGCCTTTCTATGTGCAATTGTTTCTCATTGTTTTGTTCCAGAAGACACTTTAGCATATCCTTGATCTCCTTCAGGTCCGCATTCCCAGGTTCTTTGTTCCTATTAACTTCACAAGAAAAGGTCGAACCATCATAGTAAGGAGTTGGGGGAAAATAAAAAATATAAGCACAACCATGAAGGTGACCATTTTTACCACCACACACATCACACACATTCCACAAATAAGATTGAGTTGGTGCACATAACTCGCTCTTAGGAACGTTTTGAAAATTTTGCCACGGGTGGTTTCCTTCACAATATGTATGGAGATCAATGGTAGAATTATCTACACCTAAATTCCCATAATTACAAGATTCCATGTTTCTCAAATCAACAGTTATAAAAAAAATAAAACAAACTAAAAGTTCAAACCTGAACCCTAGCAATATATACAGCTACAACTACACCGTTTGTTCCCCGGCAACGGCGCCAAAATTTGATCACGCCCAACTATGCCTTATAAAAAGGACAATGCGGTCGTTGCAAATATAATTCGGTTTACAAGTCCGGAGTCGAATCCCACAGAGAACTAAGGTTTAGCTACAGCTGTTCAATATCACCAAGAAGACAAGCTTGAACAATTCCTAACTTATAGATATTAAGATTCTTGTGTTTAACTAATTAACTAACAAATTTAAATAGTAAATTAACAACTAACGATACTGAGGGTTAGAGAAAAGATTAAGGAGGTCTAGAGTTATGATTTCCCCAATTTTCGGAATCCTTCCCGCTATGTCTTCTATAATTTTGCCCAAGTGTTCTCTACCGATCATGAGCACTCTTATTACCGTAAATCTCTCCCGAGTAATTACGACAATTTACTAGACGCACTCTCCCGAGCTACGCTAGCTGGCTTTTAATACAGCTCACTTCAGATCGCACCCAAGGCTTCGTTATCCTTAATCCCGCCTTTAAACCCTCGGTTATTGATCCTCATATACTTTGGGAGTGGTATTGTTTAACAATTACCTAAATATGCACTCTCTCCCGAGTTATGCATACTAAATAGGCACAACTAATTGAGAGCTCTTCAACCAACCACAATATAAACGTAGTTGAACAAATAGAGAAAAGATATGGCTCAATTATATAAAAACATAACAAAAATTTATCCTACAAAAGGTTCTATCAAAACTCTAGATAACAAATTAGCTATTCATAATAGTATGTAAAACTACAATACTAAAAGTCATAACCAACAATGAAAAATAGGAAAAGGAAGGAAAAACTCGTAGAAGAATTCCCCGCCTTGCTCCTCGCGTGTTCTTGCCTCCAAGGGTGTTGTCTAACCCTAAAGTAGTGTCTCTGCCTCCTTAGGTCTAATTTATGTCCAAAATATGTCCCCCCCCCCTCCCCTTCAAAATAGGTTTAGGACCCCTTTTATACAAGTTGGAATAGCGTAGGGCCAAAATAACCTTGTCCCGGACGAAATAGGACTTCTTTTTGACGCCTGGAGCGGCGCGGTCGCGGCCAAAACGCGGTAGGACTGCGGCCAGACAAGCTCTCTGATTTTCTGCCGCGGTCAGTTCCACGGTCGCAGTTGCTACCGCGTTTTTCACCCTGTTATGTTCGGAATTTGGAAAAATGTAAAACATGAAAGTTGTAGCCCTTTGAGTTAGCTTTCCAACCATATATTGTAGAGCCCAAATGGAGTTCTGAGCAAAATGTTATGTCTATTTTACTAGACAGTGCGCAATATGCCTCCTCAGGTCTTCGTTCGTACTTAATTATCAAATTTGACCCCCGAACACGATCCCGGCTTAATTCCTTGAGCTTTTACTCAGACTTCAAAGCTTCAAATCACTTAAATTCATTCCATAACATCTATATAGCTCGGAATCACACCTACAAGGCATAAAACACACAATTAGTGCAAAACACTAGCGATTAAAGCGCAAACTCAATTAAAGTGCAGTAAATTCGAGTGTAATAAGCAACTAAAATATGCAATTATAGCCTATCATCAACACCCCACACTTAAACCATTGCTCGTCCTCGAGCAATCAAACTACACTTTTTTTATAGACACGACCTTTTTAAACAATTCTCCTAACTCATCACACCAACAGTATTTAAAATAGACTAAGCACAAAAGCGTAACATCTTCACCTCAAGATTTGACTCACAAGTACCACACGTTATTCACAACTCACCCACTTACTCTAATTTAGTGGTCACTGACATTACCTTTCCTTCATGTCACACAACACAAGAGAGTAGTTCCACACAATAAAATTTAAGAACACTTAGGAACTCAAGATAGAAAGAATTCACTCACTCTCAGAAATAATATTCATATGCCACAAAAGATGCACCATAAGCTTGCCCGTAGTGTACTACTCCACTAATCGAGCTCATTCAATCTTGGATCAATTAGGACTTTATTTGGTTGTAATGTAGGCTACGGGACGGGTAGGATACATTTAGATATAAGAGTGACTACACCTCCCTAAGCACTTTAATACATACATTTTAACATTTAAACCCCATACTTATGTCAAACCAAAATTCCACTTTCACATCAATGTAAATTATCCCATTCTTCTTTAAGCACACTTACTTCAAGAACCACCACTTATCAAGGAATTTTTTTTTACACACAATCCAACTATATTTTTTTTCAATTCAAGTAGCTCTTNGACAGGATGGATGGAGTGAGCATCTCAGCCAATGCTAGCTTTGAACAATTGAAGGAAGCCATCTGCAATACCCTCACTTATTTCTTGCGTCGCTAATGGGATTATTTAAGATAGTTTTTTTGTTTTGTTTTGCTATGCTGCTGGTTTGGGGCTGTTTTTTCAAGCCATTGGACAATTCTATTTTCTTTTGCTTTAGGTGTTTATGACTGAACTCTCATGCTACTGCTTCATGCTATATATTCTATGTGATTATTAGTCTGTTCCCTCTTTGCTGATGCCAAAAACGGGGAGAAAAGTATATATTGTACCAGAAATCTTATTCTTGGATAGAATCAATCTCTTTCCAAGGATCAAATCCCTTGGGTTGCTGAAATCACATCTGCTCAAAGTCTTCACCAAAGTATTTATACTCAGTTTTCAGCCTTAGATAAACATACTTTGATCAAACCAGAATTCTCTCTTTATTCTACTATAAACAAACATTGTGGTTCATTGAGATCTACTATGTAACAAGTTAGAGAAAAAGGAGAGTATAATACTGGTGAGGCATTGTATCAAAAGAAGACGAGTGTTATAGGAGCTGAGCTATCACATCAATACAATTATACTCGAAGAAACGCAATTACTAAAGAGAACTCCCCTGCAACCCAAGGGGACTGGACTAGGATTCAATTGAATCCGAACCAGTATAAAATTTCGGTGTCTTTAGATTTCTGTACTTACTTTCTGTATTTTATATTCAACCATTACAACTGTTAGATTATTGCATTAAGTCGACTAATTGGTGAATCAGTCAACTAATAGAGTTTAAGTTTAAAATTATACAATTCACCCCCCATCTTGTACTTTTACCAAGTTCTTTAGTAATACATAAAGGCACTTAAACTAACATTTGGTATCAGAGCAGGTTCTCTCACACACGGCTAACACCTAGAGAGATCTTGGAAGCAAAATGAGTGCTCCACCTGGAATTAACGAAGGACAATCAACTACCAGACCACCCATGTTTAATGGAAAATACTACTGTTGGTGGAAAGCAAGAATGGAAGTTTTCTTGACAGCTGAAGATTATGAATTACGGATCATAGTGAACCAAGGTCCACTAAATCCTACTAAACAAAATGCGCAAAATGAAATTGTTTCTAAGGACCCCTATGAATTTATGGCAGCATATTTTAGAATGATGGAGAAGAATGCAAAGTCTAAGAGAGTCCTTATTTGTGAACTTGGTCCTTATGAGTACAACAGGATATCAGCTTGCTCCAATGCAAAGGAGATATGGGATGCACTCCAAACTACTCATGAAGGAACAAACCAAGTGAAGAGATCAAGGATAGAATTACTTATGAGAAACTATAAGCTCTTCTCCATGAAAGAGCATGAGCCCATCCAGGAGATGATGACTAAGTTTACCATAATAACAAATGAATTGAAATCACTTACAAAAGTGTTCACCTCAGAAGAGTTGGTTAGCAAAGTTCTAAGGATTCTTCCAGCTTCATGGGAATCAAAAGTCACAGCTATTCAGGAAGCCAATGAGCTGGATAAGAACTCACTTGATGAATTTGTTGGAAACTTAATGACTCATGAAATGAGAAAGATAGAACTGCGCAAGAAAAAACCAAAGAGGGATGAGGCCTTGGTCCTTAAAGCATCTGAAGAAGATGAATCTGACAGTGATGATCCTAACGTAGCAATGTTTCCTAAGTTCAAGAAGTTCATGAACAACTCCAAAAATGCATCGAAGAGTGAGAACAACGGTAAGCCTAAGAAGATCGACAAATCTACTTACGACGGGTGCTACAAGTGTAGCAAGCTAGACCACATGGACAAAAACTGCCCAATGTGGGAAATTGAGTGGAGGAAAGAACGAGTTGAAAAGGATAAACGGGAAAAAATGAGAGAAAATGGTCCGAACAAAGAAAAAATCCTAGGAAAAGGATTCACTGAATCAATGAAGCAGGCTTTTCTAGCAGTATATAAGGATAGTGGAAGTGATAAAGAGGAAGAGAAAGAGGTTGAGGCCATAAGTCTCTATGTTGTAATTGATGCACATCAGATAGTGGAGACAGAACCTCCAGTACAGCTTGGAATGCACATTGGAAGACCTTTTCTATCCGATGGACATCACTATGATCAATGGAAGATGCGCACGGAAACGTTCCTTCAGGCCACTAACCTTGACCTATGGGTAATTTTCAGTCATGAACCAATCATCCCTACCAAAATGGATAGTGAAGGTAACAAATATAACAAGAGAGAAGAGGAATATCATGATGTAGTCGCCAGCTAATCCACAAAAATTCTAAAGCAAAGGACCTGCTTTACAGAAGTTTGCCTAGAAATATTCTCTACAAAGTGTCCTCTTGCATCTCTGCTCATGATATATGGAGGACCTTGGAAGCTGATTTTGCAGATGAAAACAATAAAGTAGCGCTGATGGCAATTGAAGAAAGCCAAACGAAAGAAGAAGTGGTAGGAATGATGGTCATGAGTGATTCAGAGACTAAAGATGAACCAAATCAGGTAAGTATCTCTAACTTGAAAGAAAACATTCATTCTATGTCTAAAAAATAACTTATAGACATAATTATCAGTATGATGAGTGAGATGGACAAGATGAGTGCTGGAAATGATCAGTTAATTAGCAACATTTCATGTGTCAAACTTGATCTCAGAGAATTTGAATTTGACAAAGCTGATCTTGAAGGACAGGTCAAAGACCTTAAGAACCAAGTTTTTGAGCTCATTTCTAAAAATGAGAAGTCACCTGAGATACATGGCAAGGGAAAGATGAGTGATCTGCAAGATAATCTTGAAAAGAAACTAAAAAGGGCTAAAGATAATCTTTGTGATGCTGAATGTAGGAATAAAATTCTGAAAGAAAATCTAGAATAGGCTAATTATGAACTATCTAGGCTAAGCAAGTGGCATAGATCCTCAGATGCGTTAAATTGGATGAATGAAAACTGCAGCACTAACAAATCAAGAATCGGCTATAGAAAACCTGTTCCCAAATTTTGATCCAAAGTATGTAGGAATTTCTGATAACAAAATGTGCACTCATTGTGGTAAGGTGGACACTTATAAATACTTGCCCTGCCTTAATTCATGCTCAGTTTAAGAACACTTTGGGTCTTGCTAAAAATGTGAAGAAGGAAGAGGAACCAAAAGCCAATCCACTTGTCCAAAATAAGTGGATTAAGTTTAACAAGAAAACAACTATTAACCCTCTTCCCTTCTGGGCAAGAAGAGATTGAATTCATCCCTTTTTCAAATAAGAAGGGACCCAAGCTTGTCTAGGTTCCCAAGACTAAGTTGTAATTTCAGGTGCATGCAAAAGTTAGAGGGAACAATCAAGACTGGTATCTAGATAGTGGATGCTCAATACATATGACTGGAGATAAGAAAAACTTCCTCTCACTGACAGCCTTCCAAGGAGGGAGTGTGTAATTTGGAAATGGCAAAAGGGCCAGATAACAGGTATTGGTAAAGTCGGTAAGTCGCTCTCTCATGCTATAGAAGATGTGTATTATATCGTAGGCCTCAAACATAATCTCCTTAGCATTTCTCAAATATGTGATAAAGAAAATGAGGTAAAATTCAGTTTCAAAATCTGCACTGTCACTAAGATTGATAATGATGAAATTATGTTAAAAGGTAAGAGACATAACAATGTCTACAAGATATCCATTATGCCTCTTCCTCAGAGTGAGCACACATGCTTAAGTGTAGTAGAAGATGATCCATTGTTATCGCATAGAAGACTGGGTCATGCTAGTCTTTCTCAACTCAACAAGTTGGCAGCAAAGGACCTGGTCCTTGGACTACCAAAAGTTGAGTTTACCTCAGACAAGGTATGTGATGTCTGTGTTAGAGGGGAAACATGTAAGGTGACTTTTTAAATCTAAAAAGATTGTCGGCACCTCCAAACCTCTGGAACTCTTTCACATGGACCTATGTGGACCAATGAGAGTGAGGAGTAGGGGAGGCAAGAGGTATGTATTTGTCATTGTGGATGACTTTTCTAGGTATACATGGACTCTATTTTTGGGATCTAAAGTTTTGATGTTTTCTGTGTGTTTGTTAGAATGATCGAACAGAAACTAGGCTTCAATGTCTAAGTATACGAACAGACCATGGAACTAAGTTTGAAAATTCTAAATTCCTTGAGTTCTGTAACACACATGGCATTGATCATAACTTCTCTGCACCTAGAACTCCACAACAAAGTAGTGTTGTAGAAAGAAAGAATAGATCTCTAGAAGACATGAGGAGGACCACGTTGATTGCTAGTGGACTTCCTAAGAGCTTCTGTGCTGAGGCAGTCAATACTGCTTATACTTGCTAAACAGATGCATAGTTAAACCTATTCTTGAGAAAACTACCTATGAGTTACTTCGAGGGAGAAATATCAACATCACTCACCTGAGAGCATTTGGGTGAAAATATTTTGTGCACAATAATGGCAAAGAAGCTCTAAGTAAGTTTGATGACAAAAGTGATGAGGGAATTTTCTTGGGTTACTCTCCACATAGTAAAGCCTATAAATTTGTTAATAAAAGAACTATATGCGTAGAAGAAAATGTTCATGTTATTTTTGATGAATCTAACAACATGGCTGAGAAAGGTCTGCAAGATGAAGACTATGACATAGGACTCACTAGCGAAGGAGCTTCTAAGGAACCTAAACTTCAATCTGAAGATGGAAAGTTGAGAGTGATAATGAGGAACAAGAAGAAGAGAGAACTACTGTGACTGCTAACCAGACTGATGAAGCTATACCCACCGACACTGTTCCTTTGGGTCACTCCTTGGGCGATCCATCTCTGGGAATGCAGATTAGATCATGAAAACATCAAAGTTCGCACCCTCTTGAGAACATCATGTCTGATCCTAATGCTGTAGTGCAAACCAGGTCATCTCTGAAAAATCTATGTGCATTTAAAGCATTCCTCTCACAGGTTAAACCTAAGAACATAAAGGAAGCTCTAAGGGATCCAGATTGGATTATATCCATGTAAGAGGAGCTAAATCAGTTTAAAAGAAGCAAGGTCTGGCACTTGGTACAAACACCCAAGAACGGAACTGTCATAGGTGCCAGATGGGTGTTCAGAAACAAGCTGGATGAACAAGGAAATATCACAAGGAACAAGGCCAGATTGTGGTTTAGGGATACAATCAAGAAAAAGGCATTGACTATAATGAGACATTTGCACCTGTAGCTAGAATAGAAGCTATAAGGATGCTAATAGATTTTGTTGCACACATGGAGTTCACCCTGTATCGGATGGATGTAAAGAGTGCATTCTTGAACGGTTATCTAAGGAGGAAGTGTTTGTTAAACAACCTCCTGGATTTGAGAGTGAAGAATTTACTGACTATGTGTTTAAGTTAGATAAAGCCTTGTATGGACTGAAACATGCTCCAAAAGCTTGGTATGAAAGACTCTCAAAATTCCTCTTAACCAATAACCTTTTAAGAGGAATGGTGGACAACACACTGTTTCTGAGAAGCAAAGGCAAAAATGTTCTGATTGTACAAGTATATGTGCATGACATTATCATTGGAGCTACTACTGAATCAATGTGCAAGGAATTTGCTGAGATGATGATGAATGAGTTTGAAATAAGCATGATGGGTGAATTTAACTTCTTCTTAGGATTACAAATCAAGCAAACACCTACCGGAACCATGATACATCAGCAAAAATATATCAAGGAACTGCTGAAGATATTCAACATAGACTCTTCTAAGTCCATAGACACTCCTATTGCCATTGCAACAAAGCTGGACCTTGATGAAGAAGGGAAAAATATTGACAGATGCTATATAAAGGAATGATTGGGTCACTGTTGTATCTCACAGCAAGCAGGCCTAATATTGTATTCAGCGTGGGGTTGTGTGAAAGATTTCAGACAAATCCTAAAGAGTCTCATCTGAAGGCTGTCAAGAGGATACTCAAATATATTAAAGGGACTCCTGATCTCTGTCTATGGTTTCTAAGAGGGTATAGCTTTGATTTAGTTAGTTATGTTGGTGCTGACTATGCAGGTTTTCATGTTGACATGAAAAACACTTCAGGAAAAACACATTTTCTTGGTTATTGTCTGGGGTCTTGGGGAACAAAAAAGCAGAACTCAGTGGCTTTATCTACAGCTGAGGCTGAATATGTGGCAGCAGTATCTTGCTGTGCTCAGTTGCTGTGGATAAGACAACAGCTAAGGGACTATGGAATTTTTGTTGACTATGTTCCTATTTTCTGTGACAACACTAGTGCCATAAACATTGCTAAAACTCCTTGTTAACATAAGAGAACCAAGCACATTAACATTAGACACCACTTTCTCAGAAACAATACTGAAAAAGGGAATATCTCAATTAACTTCTGTAAAACTGAAGACCAAATTGCTGATATTTTTATTAAAGCTCTGAGTAAGGATCACTTTGAAAAGTAATAAACTGGAACTAGGTCTAATTAATACTTTAGACTAGGTTGAACCCCAATGATTGGCTAGAAAAAGTATAATTAGATGTAGATACTCAAGTACATTATGTTTGATTCAGTCTCGTGCTTGCCTTAAGCACACACACTTGCCCAGAAAAATGTAGCTGATAACTATGTTTTATGATACTAACCAATAGTGTTGAAGCTTCATTGCAGAAATGAGTAAGGAGTTACTAAAGAGTTGGTTCTTTGACTCAGGTACGTGCCATCTTGTCTTAGTTCATTGGGCTTAATAACTGAAATTACTATTATGCTCTGACTGTCTTATCCTGTTAGTATCACTTCTAGTTGTCATCCAGTCAAAGATTAAGGGGGAATCCTAGAGCAATTAGAGTTTAATTACTCCTTAAATTCTAATAGTCAAAGTAACCATTATTAGAGTCCCATTAGAACTCAAATTGGGTCTCTCTCTCTCTCTCTCTCTCTCTCTCTCTCTCTCTCTTCCATTCAAATCAGGAGTTACATCTTTAAAAGCCCTTTATGATCAATTTCTCAGACCTTACTGTTCCTCTCAAACCCTACCCAAGAATTAAGAAATATCTCACCCTTTCCCTTTATTTATTTCATTCTCTCATCACCACGCCTAAATCCAGCCAAACTTCTTCTAAAGCAAAATCATCATCCAAGACTGAAACCAAATCTAAGAACATGAAGCCCAAACCAAAGAAAAGTGCAAAACCATCAAGTGAACCTGCACTCACACCTGCTCCTTCTCCACCTATATCATCCACTGTACCTATACCATCGTCCCATGTTCCTGTTGCACCCACTATTCCCACTTCTACCGGGCCTTCACTTCCAAAACCACCTACCCATGCACCTGTGTCCACTTCGAAAAACACCTTTAAATCCACCATGATCTAGGTTACTCCAAGAAAATCTGTCAAAAGTGACAACGTGGCTACTGCTAAGGTAGACACAGTAGTTAAGGAAGTTGTGATTCAGGGGGAATCAATGTCAATTACTACAAGTCAGGTAAAACTTCTTCCATCAAAATTAGATGTTCTAGTATATGCTATTGATGTTGCACCCTTAGATACTATCCCAACCATAAATGATAAACCACGAGTAGAGGAACCTACTGTAGAAACGAACATAGCAACTCCGGAGAAAGGGGCAAATACCACTGATGTTATGCCTATGGTTGACGGGAAAGGTAGTAAAGAACCAGTACATAAGGAGGCTTCTGATGGTCTATCTTTTAGCTGGACTTAGGATGAGGATGATAATGAAGGTGAAGAAAAAGGAGGAGTGATGGCCAGTCATGAGGAGCATCAGACTCAGGACATGGCTAATAATGAGAAAAAGAGTGAGAATGAGGGAGATTCTGGTGAAGATAAGGAGAGTGAGGCAGAAGATAAGATAGATGAACAAGTGGATTATTCTGGAGAGGAAAAAAAATATAGTGAAGAAGAAGGTGAGTCTGAGAGTGAAGGTGAGGATGAAGAAAAAGAAAGTGAGAGTGAAGGTGGTGATGAAGAGAGTGAGGAAGAGAATGAGAATACAAGTGGGGAAATTGAAGGCTCTATGGCTATTGGGAACACTGTCATAGCCCCTTCAGAGAAAGCAAGTGGAGAGAAAAGGACTGAAGAAACTGGGCCCTTGTTAACTCCTTTCACTGGAGATGAGGAGGTTAGCAGTGATGATGACAATTTACCCTTGTCTGTGTTAGGTTTTAGTTTTAATGATGAAAAATAATATAACTGCTTTTGGTATAGGAACTCAAGGAAGCATCCAAGATTGAAGAAATCAAGAGGAAGGAATCAATTAACCATCTGGAGATTCGGAATAAATCAATCAGAGATTGATTTAAATGGAAATGAAGCAATCGAAAATCTTGCTAGATAATCAATCAAGCTGCTATTTTTAGAAGGAGCAATAATCAAGGAGTAAAACCCGTGTTATCAAAGCTTGTAGAATGAAAGCTATCAATGAGGAAGAGCAACGACAAGCTGCTAATTTCGGAAGGACTAGCAATCAAGGAGTAAAACTTGCTCATCAAGATCTATAGAAGGAAAGCTGTCAATGCCCTCTCATAAAGGAAGAGCAACGGCAAATTTTTTCACTTGGAAAGAATCAATCTCTTTCCAAGGATTAAATCTCTTGGGTTGTCAAATCTCTTCAGCAAATGGCCTCCTACAAAGTGTTTGTACACATCCTTAAGGCTTAGACAAATATACTTTGATCGAACCAAATACCTTCTCTTTGTTCTACTGCAAATAAATATTGTAGCTCTACTAGATCTGCTGTGTAACAAATTAGAGAAGAAAGAGAGAACAACACTGGTGAGGCATTGTATCAAAGAGAAACGAGTGATATAGGAACTGAGCTATCGGTGTAAATCACACCATTCACTGTGTACTCGAGAAACTTATTCACTGAAAGAGAACTCCCTTGCAACCCAAGGGGACTGGACTAGGATTCACATTGAATCCGAACCAGTATAAAAATTCCGGTATCTTTAATTCCTGCATTTAATTTCTGCATCTTTAATTTTGTCCTTACTGTTATCAAGTTATTACATCTAGTCGACTAATTAGAAAACTAGTCAACTGGTAGCGATTAATATTTAAAAATAAACAATTAACGCCCCCTCTTGTACTTTCAATTGGTATCAGAGCAAGGCTCATATTTTTCTTTTGCTAACAGCTTGTGAGAAAAGATCATGGCAAACCAAGTTATTATAGGATCACTCTTCCAAGAAGGAACTTCGCAAGTGAGGCCACCATACTTCAATGGACAATATTTCTCTCACTGGAAAGTGCGTATGGAAATATACACAAATGCTTATGATGTTAAAGTCTGGAGAGTTATCAAAAAGGGGAACTATCCTCTACCGGATGTCGCTCAACCACTTGCTAATCCAGAAGATATAGATTCATATACAGATGAGCAAATGACAGTTGTACAAGTCAACAATAAGGCAAGAAATTTGCTCTACAATGCTATAAGTGGTGAGGAGTATGAGAAAATCTCTAGTTGTGATACAACCAAAGAGATATGGGATAAACGTGAAGTTACATACGAATGAACCATCAAAGTAAAGAAAACACATATCAACATGTTGGTTCATGATTATGAACTCTTTCAGATGAAAGAAGGAGAATATATTGAAGAGATGTTTTCGAGATAGCAAAATCATTACCGATCTAAAAGCTTTTGGCAAACCATACTCAAGTGGTGATCAAGTTAGGAAGATTCTTAGAAGCCTACCCACTACTTGGCAGACCAAAGTGGTTATACATGAATCACGGGATCTGAATAAGCAATCATATGATGAACTTCGAGGAGAACTCATAGCTTTCGAGAAAACACATCTCAAGAAAACAAACCAAGAAGAAAAGAAGAAAACAGTTGCATTCAAGGCCACAACTAAAATAGCAGTAAATGATATCGATGATGATCCTGAAGCTCTTCAAGAAGAAATTGCCATGGTGTCAAGAAACATGGATGGTTTAATGAGAAGATTCAGGAATGCAAGAAGAGGAAGGATTCCACCTAGATGATCCAGGCAATATAATGAACAAGACAAAAATGATGGAAAATGCTATTAGTGTGGAAGATTTGGACATGTTCAAGCTGAGTGTCCAGATCTAAAAAGAAAAATCTCCAGAGGTTTCAACAAGAACAAATCATTTGGAAGCTGGAGTGATGAAGACAGTTCAAAACACGAAGAAATAGCAAATCTTTGCTTCATGACAATTCTGGAAAATGACATGAACAAACTTTCAGGATGATGGGCAGATGAGGACACCTCATATGATGAATGCAAAGATGACAATGAGAACTGTTTCATGGCACGAGGTGAAACAAGCGAGGTAAGATCTTATAACTGTGAAAGGTGTAATGAATTGCAGGATATTCTTGACCTTACATTGAAAGAGTCTCAAAAAATGATGAATGAACTAAAGAGACTCAACAAAGAAGTAAAAGCCTGGAAACTCAAGCATGAAGTATGTGAAATTGAAAAAGAAGTACTTCAAGAAGAGTTTGAGGAATCTCAAATGCAACTCAATGGCATGCGCAAATCCACCAGTCATAGTTCTGTCAGGTCAAACCGGGCAACTTATAAGTCAACTGGAGAAGGACCAGCCAGAACAGAGTACACTAGTACTAACACTAATGAAAGATAAAAAAATGGATCAGGAGTTACGTGTCACTACTGTAACAAAAGTGGACATAGATATTCCTTTTGACGATTTCGTAAATCAAATGTTTCAGGTTGGATTTGGAAACCCAAAAACACTTATGGGTCAAGTAATACTAACCAACCAGGACCCAAGCAAGCTTGGGTACCTAAAAGAAAGCAATCACTATGTCTTGCAGGAACACCACAGGAGTAGTTGCAAAGGAAAATGGTACTTAGATAGTGCATGTTCCAGTCACATGACAGGTGATAAAAACCTGTTTAAGGAATTGAAAAGTACTGAATGAGAAAATTCTTGCAAACACCGACGAGAATGGGATGGATTAGCTAGTTGAAAAAGCTTGAGCTATAGGGTGGAGACACATGTTTGTCAAGGCTTTCCCTCTTCTGTATGTGCCTGCTGTGGTGGATTTCTATGTGAACTTCCAGTTTGATAGAAAAGTGGTCAAGAGTAATGTAAGGGGGTTTGAGATGGAGTTTGATGCCGAGGAGCTTGGGATGCTTCTGAATATTCCCTCATTAGGTTTCGACAATTACTTGAAAAAAAGTGGCCAGCCATAGACAATGATGTGGACACAAGAATTGTAGTCACAAGGAAGTTCTCTCAAAAGTTTGAATTGGATGCCCCCCACAAGGTGTATAAGACTGATATGACTCTCTTCCGCAAGTTGTTGTTTCACTTTGTTATTTTCCTCATTTTGCAGAGATCTGAGAGAAGACACGAGGCTATCATGTTGAACATAGCTGTAATGAAACTGCTTGACACTGGTAGACCTATAAATCTCCCTAGCCTGATGATTCAGCACATGGCAAGAGTTGCACACACTTCGAAGCCTAAGCATGCTATGCCTTATGGCTTCATGTTAACTGAGCTGCTTGACAAGCTCAATATTGTCTTGCCTGGGCTTATGTTTGAAAATCAATTTGATGTTTTGGACGCTGTTACCCTCAAACAGTATGGCTATGAGGAGATCAAGGCTGGGGACCAACAAGTTCTGCTTTTCTACCTGGTAGCAGCAGGACAGCAAAGCTCACTAAGAGGTTGGAGTCAGTTATTGAGGAGAATGCCAAGCTTTGAGAAGACAATGATGAGTTGATAAAAGAAACTAAGCAGCTTAGGGAAGAGCTCAGAAGGGATAGAGAAGCTCATTTCCAACAGATTGCCACCCTTGTGAAAGCATTGACCCCCTCTGCCTCTCACCCATGAACTTGGTCCTTCCCCCAATGTCTTTAGCTTATTTTTGTTATCCCAGTGATGCTTTATTTCTTGTTTCTTCTGTTCTACTTTGAGTAGGTTGCAGGATGTTTAGTTTATTCTGCTCTAATGGTTTGAGACATGGCCCTGGGCTTATTTTGGCACTACTAAATGACTTCTCTTATAATGTTTTAATGCTTCGCACATGGTTAGATCATCAGCTTAGTCCGTTTGCTTTGATAATTCTTGAGGTTGTGTTGCAGCCTAAATGGCCATGAATCTCTCATTAACTGTTTTTAATATGTCAAACATCTTTTTGTTATTTTTCAATGATGCCAAAAGGAGGAAAATAGAGTTGGGGATGTTGTGTTGGTGTTGATGTGCCTAGTTGTGTGATGTGCTTGTTGTACAAATGTTAATCATGATATGGTGATATGAGGTGATTACCTGGTTCTAATGTGCACAAAGTTTGTCATCATCAAAAAGGAAAAATTTGTTGAGTATTGCGATTTTAATGATTAACTAAGTTTGTTCAGATGAAATGTTCTAAGAACCAGGTCCTCAATGTAGCTGTAATTGCTCTAAAACCAAATTCTCAGGATTAAGGATCAGCTCCACAGGGTTGATAATGTACGTCTTTGCAAGATAGTAACTTTATCTCAAAGTTACCTAGACCGAGTTTATTGGAAGAAGACTTCTAAACATGATAGGGATTGCTGCCCAAGAAGATACGCATGCATAGGTGAGAGACAAGAGTCCTAAGACTTGTGAAGTCCTTGGAACAGTAGGAGTCCTATTAAACGAGAAGTTGGCTACGCATAGGACTCCTAGAAGGTCTCAGAGTCCAGGGAATTTAAATATTGTCTTTCTAGACTGTTGGCATCATCCTTTTGCACATCAATTGAAGAACTACATTTTACTATACTCAAGTCGAGTACCAGTATTGTGTTCTTTATGAGTCCACCTAGTAAATGTGTTTTAGAAAATCGAGTTGTAATCAAAGTATCATAAACAATTAATGAGTTGGAGTGAGTGTTTGTTTTACAAATTAGAGTAACTTGTAAATCAAATAGCTGTAGTAGGAGTACTAGATAGTATTGAGTTACAAATTTGTAATCGATACGTTTAGCTCATTGTTCTAGTGGAGTTGAAGTTGAAAATCCTACGTTGTAGGTCGTGGTTTTTACATCTTTTGAGTCGAGTGATTTTCCACATAAAAATTATTGTGTTTACTTTGCTGCTTACTTTTACTTTACGCTTAAAGAGTAAGGTAAGGAACCAAGTTCTTTAGTAATCCGTAAAGGCACTCAAACTAACACTTTGATTATCTGAAAATACGTATTATGAAAGTCAAGTTATAAACTAGCAAGGAGCAGCACATCGTTTACATTATTAACACAAGAAAAGTAATTAACAATTCATTTATTGCATCCGGACTCGGTAATATGATTCATATGTCCAGTCTCTTTTTTATGATTTTAATATGTATAAACAATTAAAATCCCATGCTATTTTCTTAATTTTAAATTGCAAAATATATATTGGAGGTGAAATTCCATTTTGTTTCAGCATAATCGCAATATTTTGCGTTTGCCATTGTTGTTTCCGAAGGGATTTATTTCTAGGGGTGTAGCAGTGAAACTTAAGCATAACTTTTATTTTCAAATTACAGAAATTATTACACTTCTATAAATCTTAGCTTAGGTTTGACAAATCTAATACCAACAGAAGTAACTATTACGTATATGAATTTTGATAGAAAGGCGTCGCGTCGGCATTGCCTTATTACGTTTGCTATTTTTGTTAGCACAAGTTGTTAAAAAGTTGAAGGGCTGGAGCCCCCTCTCCATAAATTCCGCTGGCTAAATACAACACTGAGGTCACCAACATCTAACAAATTTCATTAGCCATCGTCGCTCTCGCCTTTTTGTTTCCATTATTTTCAGTTATGTACCCGGGAGATTAGCATCGGAGACCGAGCCAGAATTTCAAGTTTATAGGGTCGGAATTTCTAATCCTTTTAAGTTAGTGAATTTTAAATTAATAATTTATATCTTTATTTTTAAAATAAACATAGAGTTTGAACCAAAACTATTCAGTTCGAAAAGATCTATTTCGGCACTGTAGCTCCATCCCTGATTAGAAGAAGGGGACAAGAAATAATGAAATTTCTTTATCTCTAATATGGAGTCCTTTTGCTATTTTTACACATCAACTTTTGGATGTATCATCTTTTCGTCACCCACAAAAGCTTAACAATACTCACGAAATTCATCTAGCACGATAATCTGGATTAGGCCCGAAATTGAACTGTAAACTAAAAACATTGGAAACTTGCATGGTGACTGCAGACATGCATTTAGGAGAAAACGGTTCATTTGAGCAATTAATAAATCCTCAAAAGCAATTCAGTCGTGAAGTATTTCGCAGCAATTCGTAGCCTACTGACAAAGTGACAAGGGCATTTCTTTGGGTAAGCTGGCTATTGATAACTATTGGATCAAAGCTAAGAGTGGAACAAAAGTAATAGACTCTAGTTGCAACTTCCGTCGGTGGCTGCACTAAAAAAAGGTGTCTACTAACAAAGACAGTGAAAGATATGAGAGAGCTGAGAAAAGAACAAATTGCATAGTTTATTCTGTTTTTAGAAAGTGACCCAGCTACTACCCTGCTTTTAAGGCGTGGATTATGATTCGTGACCACTCCATTTAGAAATCATTGTCTCTCTCTCTCTATCTTTGGTTCATTCATTGAGCCTTGAGCTACTAAATAGAGGAAGTAGGAACACTGCCGAAGACAACCAAAGACCCCAGAATTGTGGGCTGAACCACATTGCGAGGTACTCGAAAACCGCAGCTACCAACCAGAAACATTTTAATCTATGAAGAGCGCTAGGTCTACCTTCTTAGCCTAACATACATCCAGCTATTTTTTTTTTTTTTTTGGTACGAAAGATAAAATTGCATTAACTGTATATACGGTCATAATCGCATGCCTCCAATTATAGGCTTGAGGGACCGAGTTCGGGCGAGGTCGAGTTCGAGATCGAGGGACCAGACTCGAGTTCGAAGATAGAGCACGATGCGTATGGAGGCTGAGTATGCTCGACCCCGAAATAGTACCATTATGAATTTGTAACGAAATAAGCTAGATTCCTGCCACGTTCCTATGATCATGGCGCAAATCTCGGAATAGGATCGTACGATTCCGTACTAGGCGGTTAGACAGTTGTACCAAGAATATTCCTTACTGTAAATAGAAATATTCCTTATTTAGGGTTCCCCTATTATATAAAAGGGACCCAAATCATTTGTAACAATGAATAATCACTGAGAAAAGAATATACTCTATACTTTTTGCCTATTGTTCATCAATATTGCCTTTTAGCTCTACTGCTCTTGCTTTACTTAGCTTATTTTATTGCTCTTAGCCCGTCTCGAGGTCACTACTGCTGAGTTACATTGGTTTGATTCACGTATCTCTTTCATTTCTACTACATATTTCTTGATTATTCATTCGTATTGAACTAAATCACATATCTTTAAAACTACAAATAAATTTAATTGTTACTCGTATTTTCGAGATAAATAGTTTGGCGCCCACCGTGGGGCTAAAGATAATAGTGATTATTTCTTTACCGATTCTCATTACACACGTTGTTTTTACACTTTTTCTTGTCAAGATTTTTTGATTCTCAGGCTGAAACATGTCTAGCACACAAAATGCACATGTTCATGACAACGAAGGTCTTGGAGAAAACAACAATATAGGGGTCGGTGTACCACCAATAAACCTTGAGGAAGTGCCAAATGTGGAGCCAGTTGATATCAGTTCACATAATGCTCTAAACGCGGATTCAGGCATAGAACCCATAGGGAATGAACACAGAGAAGCCCGATCTGGTGGCCAAGGAGCAAGAGGAATGGGAGATGGGGGAATCAGCCTCCAAATGATATTCGAGATGCTGCAAGCTCAGCAAATCGCCACCGCTCAACTTCAAAATCAGAATAAGACTCCGAGCGTAGTTGAACATGAAAATGCTCGACATACTGAACCAGCACTAGAGAGGTCGAACGAAAATAATTCGGGGACTGACCCCACCATTATGAGGAGGCTCGAAGAGCTTACTAAAAGGATCGAGTCCGGAGAAAAGAAAAATTGAAGACAATGATAAGAAGCTGGAAACTTGTAACTCCCGTGTAGACCAGATACCGGGGGCACCTCCAGTTTTGAAAGGTCTAGATGCTAAAAAGTTCATACAAAAACCATTCCCTTAGAGCGTAGTTCCGATGCCCATTTCGAAGAAATTTTGCATGCCCGATATACCCAAATATAGCGGAATAACCAACCCCAACGAGCATATTACTTCATACACTTGCGGGATCAAAGGGAATAATTTGAATGACGATGAGATCGAATCGGTCTTGTTGAAAAAGTTTGGAGAAACGTTGTCGAAGGCGTTATGATTTGGTATCACAACTTAACTCCTAACTCTATTGACTCGTTTGCCATGTTAGCAGATGCCTTTGTGAAAGCACATGCCGGGGCCATAAAGGTGGCCACGAGAAAATCGGATGTCTTCAAAATAAAACAAAGGAACGACGAGATGTTAAGGGAGTTCGTGTCTAGGTTTCAGATGGAAAGAATGGAATTACCACCAGTCTCCGATGACTGGGTAGTACAAGCTTGCATGCAGGGTTTGAATGAGAGAAGCTCGATTGCGTCTCGACAATTGAAGCAGAATTTGATCGAGTATCTAGCTATGACATGGTCGGATGTGCACAACCGTTACCAATCAAAAATTAGGGTCGAGGACGACTAACTGGGAGCCCCCTCGAGTTTAGTTCATCCTAACAGATTCACAGCCGAGCCCCCGAGGGATACGGAAAGGGAATCAAGATCAAATAGGGAACAATATCAACCATATGTTGTTCGAAGAAACAGCGGCCCAAGCCGTAACACTCCTCGGAGCAATCGGAGAAACGATCGAGGTAAAGTTCTCGAGGACTCATGAGTAAGAGCGGGTTCGACAAACATACCGACTCCGCTGAGGCTCCTCGATTATCAGAGTACAACTTATGCATAGATGCGTTGAGGATTATTTCAGCTATTGAGAGAATCAAAGACACCAAGTGACCCAGACCTATATAGACCGATCCTTCTCAAAGAAACCCAAACTTGATGTGCAAGTATCATGGCACGCATAGTCACCAAACAGAAGATTGCAGACAGCTAAGGGAAGAAGTGGCTCGTTTGTTCAACAAGGGCCACCTTCGAGAATTCCTAAGTGATCGGGCTAAGAATCACTTCATGGAGAGAGATGCGAGGAAAAATGAACAAGAAAAACCACAACATGTAATCCACATGATCACTGGTGAAGTCGATGTCCCTCAACGACCTGTATTCGAGCACACGAAAGTATCAATCACAAGAGAAAAATGGACTCGGAACTATGTGCCCGAGGACGTCTTATCATTCTATAACGAGGAAGCAGAAGGCATATCTCGGCCTCACTACGACGCCCTGGTAATCTCTATCCTTTTGAATAATATTCAAGTTAAACGTGTTTTAGTGGATCCAGTTAGCTCAGCAAACATAATCAGATCGAGGGTCGTGGAACAACTCGGCTTACAAGATCAGATTGTACCTGCATGCCGGGTCCTGAATGTCTTCAACATGGCAAGCGAAACAACAAAGGGAGAGATTATCTTACCAGTAAACATAGCCGGGACCATACAAGACACCAGATTCCATGTAATCGAAGGTGACATGAGGTATAATGCACTCCACAGGAGACCATGGGGGAAGTGCCTTCAACCCTTCACTAAATGATGAAATTCCCAACGGAGGAAGGAGTGAAAACAGTCTACGGAGAGCAACATGCTGCAAAAGAAATGTTTGCAATCAAGGAAGTGGTGCCGATACCAGAGCCCTCGACCTTGGAGAAATCGAGCACGAAAGGTAAGCGGGCGGCTAAATGGAAATCACAGCCCCCAGCCTCGACGGAGTCGGAACAACAGGTAATCGACGACGAAGAAGAGGACTTCCTTACTCCTCGAACCTTCGTCGTTCCATAAGAGTCCGATGCAACCAAGTCAACGGTCGAGGAACTGGAGCAGGTCATTCTTATCGAGTATCTCCCCGAGAGAAAGGTATACCTGGGAACGGGATTAACCCTCGAACTCAGGAAAAAACTCATTCAATTTCTTATTGATAATATGGATTGCTTTGCTTGGTCCCACTTAGATATGACAGGGATTCCACCAGAAATTACCACGCATCGGCTAAGCACCGATCCCAGGTTCAACCCGGTGAAGCAAAAGAGGAGGCCTCAGTTCGAGGTAAAACATGCCTTCATAAAAGACGAGGTAACGATACTTCTTAAAATAGGATCCATTCAGGAGGTAAAGTACCCCGAGTGGTTAGCCAACGTAGTTGTGGTTCCTAAAAAAGGAAACAAACTTAGAGTGTGTAGACTATAAGGACTTGAACAAAGAATGTCCAAAAGATTCTTTCTCATTGCCAAACATCGATCGAATGATCGATGCCACGACCGGCCACGAGATCCTAACTTTTCTTGATGCCTACTCCGGGTACAATCAAATTCAGATGAACCCGGGGGACCATGAAAAGACTTCATTTATTACTAAATTTGGAACTTATTTATTACAATGTAATGCCCTTCGGACTTAAAAATGCAGGAGCTACATACCAACGCCTAGTTAACAAAATCTTCGAAGAACAAATAAGTCAAACAATGGAAGTCTATATTGATGATATGTTGGTTAAGTCCCTGCGCGCAGAAGACCATTTAGTCCATTTGTAGGAAACATTTGCAATTGTCACACCTCCTTTTTACACGCCACCCAGAAGGATAGTGTATAAGGGAGTTTTTCCACTTTAAGTGGCATTATTCGAAATGGAATTATTTATTTATCAGAGTCGCCACTTGGGATAATTTATTTGGTGTCCCAAGCCACCAGTTTATTTTGAATCCAGAATCGAGGAAATTTTCGACTTTCCAAGTGAAGTCTGCGAACCAGAAATTCTTGAGTAAGGAATTCTGTTAACCCGGAGGTAGGTGTTAGGCACCCACGGATTCCGTGGTTCTAGCACGGTCGCTTAAACTATCATAATTGGCCTATTACCTGATTTTAATACATGTTTCAACCTATAGTGTAATTTTAAATTATTTACCGCTTTAAATTAATTTTAACAAAAATTGCAACGTTATTAAAACACGTCTCGAACCACGTCACATAAATGCACCCGTAGTTTTTGACATATTTTAACATCATTGAGATTTGGATTTGGGTCACATAAATGTGCTCCCGAGTTTAGGAAAGTAGATTATTAAAATACGTGCCTAAAGCGACTAACGTGTTGATAACTTAGCGGGAGGCCATGAAAATTCGCTAAATGGAACGCCCCGAGTTCTAAGTATTTTAAAGGATATAATTAAAGAAGGCCACACATTTGTGATTTTATTTGGCCCGGCACACCTCAGATTTATTTTAAAAGGGTATTTAAGCCAAAACTCGAAGGGCCCTAGACTATTTGGTTATCTAGTACGCCTCAACTCCGTCTAAATAAAAGAGGCATTATTTAAAGGCTATTAGAAATGTGACTATTCCAAACATTAAAGTCTATGGTAAATCAACACCCATGTACAATTACTTCTAACAGTTGGGCCTGAAAGAGAGGCCCAATACACCAACTTCGAATCTGCCAAAGCTGATTACACTCTAGCGCATGATCTGGCCATGGTAAATTAACTGGAGGCCCACCCCAAAGCAAAAAATATTTTGGGCCTCGTTTGTAAAGGCTGGCCAATTTTTGGG
This sequence comes from Nicotiana attenuata, assembly GCF_001879085.1. Taxonomy (NCBI): domain Eukaryota; kingdom Viridiplantae; phylum Streptophyta; class Magnoliopsida; order Solanales; family Solanaceae; genus Nicotiana; species Nicotiana attenuata. The sequence goes on along the minus strand of NW_017670247.1, from coordinate 1,925,137 downwards.
TCCGAGGAGAAGTTCAAATTCAATTCCTCAATGTGCTCGCCACACGTTTAACATATAGCAAACATTCAAGTAACTTTGAACCTAACAATATTACTGAATTTAACCACCGGATTGTCAAATTGAATTTAAATGGCTAACTTCAAGGATATTAGATACAAATCATGCCATAACTTGGGAAAGTAGAGCACTTGTAGATTTGCTTCGTAAGAACCTCATGACAATATGATTTTAGAAGCTCATTTTTCGTGCTTATCAGTAGGCAGTTTTCACTGAACTTGTATGAATAAAATGTCATGCAATTAACCAAGTAGCGTTTCCCTTTTAACCAGTTAAAATATGAATTATTTGAGAGTATCAACCAAATGCTGCAAAAATCAAGCAACTTCAACCTAACACGATTAAACTAAAACTGTGATATTTACTAAACCTAAACATGTTTCTGAATTCAAGCAAACATTTAACCGTTCAAACAACCTGAAATATTAAGCTCAAACAGACTCAAGTTCAATGGACCCTAACACACAAAATCAAGCATGAAGGTAGATAACTATAGTCCATTCTTTGCTTAAGTACAGGTCCAAAATACTACACTATGTTCCTTTATACATCCCAAATTCAGTGAAAAGACCCTAATCAACATTTATTGCTCTAAACCTAACTAGGAATATGAAAACAGTAGCAAAGTAAAAATGAATTCAACATCCAATATCATCTTCATTTAATAGGAACTTCAAATCCTTTACATGTTCAGAGAGCAATCTTCAAGCATGAGCTAAGGATAATACCTAGGAATGAGAAGGAAATAAGGAAGAAGTAAGAGGCAGGAAGTTCAGTAACATCAGTAACAGGGACAGTATCTCAGCAGCAAAAATAGCCCAGAAATGATCACTTAAAAGAGATTTGAATCCACAGCAATATCAACAAAACCAGGGATTGAAGATTCAACAAAATGACCCAAAGCAGCTGACTACCCAAGCAAATTCAAATCATTTTACCCCTTCAGCTATCTAGGATTTGTTTCAGAATAGAAACTTGAATGATTTTAGGGATTTTCAATAGAATAATGAAACCTGTAAAGTCTCTTCAAATCTGATCTATTTTTTAGCTTTTCTGATTTTTGTGAGCTCTCAATTCTCTTAATTCCGATCTCTCTCCCTTCCTTGTAATGCAAGAATGGCTTGCCTTTATAGGCAAGCAATTAGGGCAGCCCTCAGACTTATTTTTACCCCTTAGGTCCTTCTTAATTTTTTGCTTTTTGCTTAAAAGTCCCTAAAATCCTGACTTGTTTTCCAAGTTATCCTACCCAAAATCTGAAATTGGAATTAAAACCCCACCCTAGAAGCTTCTAGGGGCTTCTATTTTCTGTTACTGCAAGATTCCCTATGTGGTCTTCCCAATTTACCCCCCTGGTGACCCTGTTTTTACCCTTGAACCTTACAGAGGTTATGGGTCAAATTCAAAAGAGGGCCTTGTTTCAATTATGGGTCCAAACACTACAGCCCAATTCACAAGTCTTAGGGCATTAATTACTGAGCATTGAAACTCAGATGAATGAGGCTGCCTGGGCCAAAAACTAGAAAAAGAAAACAAAGGAGGAAGGAAATTGAGCCCAAATGACCCAACTGATTCACAAAAATGATTTAATTATTCTAGCAACAAACACCTTAACAACTCTGAACATTTAGCTTATGCAAAGAAAAAAAAACTGAAATGATTTTAATCTTTTAATGAAGCTAACAGGGATTAATTTCAGGAACAACAGATATGCGAGGTTAAACTAACTACTGAGCAATTAGAACAAAAACAAATAAAAAGAAAAAGAAAGAAAAGAAACGAAGGAGGAAACATGAGGAGAAGAATACCTCCAAAAACCGCTAGAAAACCATCCAACCCTTGCTTGACTCGAAACAAGCATTAGCCGTATGTTCTCGACGAGAAAAAAGGGTCAATGCCCGTTTTAGAGCCTAGCACTTGACATCTTGACAGGCCTGTTTCTTCTTTGGATTTCAGATTCGAAGAGGAATTAATTTGATGAGAATTTATGGAGAAATAGGGATAGATTGGGGTTAAGGGAAGGGTAGTGGTTGTATGGAAGGGATTTGGGGTTAAATGGAGGCGGCGGCGCCACCGGAGAAACCTTGGCGGCGCTAGGGTTTTGACGATTTGAGGGGCTGCGGTGGGATTCGATGGAAAGTATTAACGGATTCATGATGGGGATGCCAAGGCGAGCCTATGGTGTGAATTTGGTCGACATTAGAGACTCGTCGCCGCCGTAGGGAGATTTCCGACGGTGGCTTGTGGTGGCAGAAGACGGAGGGGTGAGATACGAGGATGGTGAACTCAATATTAGGTTTCCTCAAATTTTTCGGACAATTTTTATTAAAACAAAGATAGATCCACAACCGTTGGATGAGGAGGGGTGAAGGGTCTGGATTGTTTTGACATTTAGAGAACTCGAAACGACGTTGTAACGCCTCTATACTACGTGGTTTCAATGGTCTGGGGATTGGGCACTTGGACCGGGTATTTTGGGGCGGAATTGGGCTAGGATTTAATGGGTGAAGAGGAATTGGGCCTGAAATTTGGGAAATTAAATAAGGCCCAAGAGTCTGAATCAAAAACCCCTTTGTTTCCCTTTTCTTTTCAATTTTCCATTTTCTTTTAATTATTTCATTTTTATATATTTTTTATTATTATTTTTTTCTGAAAATTCGAATTAAAGATCCTAAATTGAAAAAATACTAGCTGATCCTAAACAATTAATGCCATTAATAAATTAATAAAAAATCAAGACTAAAAATTAAAGGGTGCAAAATGGCTATTTTTGTGATTTTCCTTTTTTTATAAAACAACTTAATTACGAAATAACACTTAAAATGCAAAAATTAAATCCTAAAATAAATACACATATATTTTTGTATTTTTTATGTATTACATAAACTAAATGCAAACCAACGTAAAAATTATGCAATTAATTCCTAAAAAGTCAAATAATTAAAAGAAAAGCCCTAAATCTAAGAATTCTGTAGAAGTAATTCATGCGAGGAAAAAATCACGTGCTCACAGCTGCCCCTCATGCGAGGAAGTAATTTTTGCTCGCTTCACACTCCATGAGAAGCATTTTTGAAAAATGTCTGACCGGACCTTGCTTCAAAGGTTGCCTACATATCCTTGGTTGTAAAGGAATCAGGTCAGTGTAGTTCTGGAAGTTTTGGTTGCTGGGACTACCGGGAGCTGTGATTTCACTGCCGATGCTGCTGCTACTGCTTGCTGACCTCCTGATTACACCAAAAGGAAAATCAAAGCTAAGCTAGCTATGCCTATCAACTACGAGTTACAAGATTCCTATATATAAATCGCTTGAAGCTTGATCTTGAGTCTTAGCTGATTTTGCTGCGGACTCCTCATCTGAATATTGATGCTCGCAGGCTGTAGGTGCTGGTTCTTTCTTCAGCATTTGGATCAAAGCGGGACATGCGAAGTTTGTGACTTCAATCAAATTTGAGCAGTCCGCATCTTTGTCGGCTTCGGCATTTTGAATCCGCTTCTTCTTGTTCTTTTTCTTCTTTTCTTTATATCGGATTGAGACTCATTCGTTCAGCTACCTTAAATCCTGTGCCTCGAGGTCAAACCTGCTCAGACACCAAAACAAACAAACGAACGAAGTTTTTCTGCCCCAGTTTTCACTAGGAAAACTTCGTGAGTTATTTGTGACAAAAGTCTGAACTTTTTTTTTTTGAATAAACAAGAATTGTGTCTGCGTAGGATGAAAAAGACTAGGGAGTGGAGCCCTATATCTAAAATGTCAACTCAGGGAGTGGAGCCCTAATGTTGGCGAAAAAGGCGACTAGGGAATGGAGGCCCTATATCTAAAAAGGCTCAACTCAGGGATTGGAGCCCTAATGTTGGCAAAAATCGACTAGGGAATGGAGGCCCTATGTCTAAAAAGGCGCAACTCAGGGATTGGAGCCCTAATGTTGGCAAAAGGTGACTAGGGAATGGAGGCCCTATGTTTAAAGGTGCAAATCAGGGATTGGAGCCCTAATGTTAGCAAAAGGCGACTAGGGAATGGAGGCCCTACGTCTAAAAGCAACTTAGGGATTGGAGCCCTAATGTTGGCAAAAGGCGACTAGGGAATGGAGGCCCTATGTCTAAAAGGCGTCAACTCAGGGATTGGAGCCCTAATGTTTGCTAAAGGCGACTAGGGAATGGAGGCCCTATGTCTAAAAGGCGTAACTCAGGGATTGGAGCCCTAATGTTGGCAAAAGGTGACTAGGGAATGGAGGCCCTATGTCTAAAAGGCACAACTCAGGGAATGGATCCCTAATCTTTGCAAAAGGTGACTAGGGAATGCAGACCCTATATCTAAAAGGCACAACTCAGGGATTGGAGCCCTAATGTTGGCAAAAGGTGACTAGGGAATGGAGGCCCTATGTCTAAAAGGCACAACTCAGGGATTGGAGCCCTAATGTTGGCAAAAGGTGACTAGGGAATGGAGGCCCTATGTCTAAAAGGCACAACTCAAGGGATTGGAGCCCTAATGTTGGCAAAAGGTGACTAGGGAATGGAGGCCCTATGTCTTAAAGGCACAACTTAGGAATTGGAGCCCTAATGTTTGCAAACAAGAGTAAAAGATTGATATTGGGGACTCTAAACTATCCTTTTTAGGATTTTCTTCTTTTTCTCTTTTTTTTTCATTTTTAATAAGATGAGGAAAGAACTTGGAGGAAACTTCCCTTTTGGATTTATTATTTGCTGCAAAGTTGTTTCAGCACTTGCGCATTTATTTTTCTTTTGGTCGCACCTACTTCATGCACGGTTTCTTGGATTGCACCTGTTTCAATTTTCAAACAAAGAACAATTGTTAGTTTGAAATGGTGGTTGGTTTTGTGGCCTTGATCGTCTCAATTGCTCGATCCCGGTCCAGCTTCTGTTGAGAACCTCTGTTGCTTGCTGGTTTTGAAGATTAATCTCTCTTTCAAACCGAAGGGCTCAACTTTTAGGATTTCATGACGACTCCCCCACGTGGGGCTTGGACCTTTTTACTTTATTCTGCTCTTAGGACATTTGCCTTTAACTTTCTTTTTCCTTTTCAATATCTTTGCTTTGAAAGCATCAACAATCATGGCCAGTCGGGATTGGCTTGGTGCACCCGCTGAGGTTGGGTACTTTTCTTTAGCTTTTGCTAAGCAGAGCCCCGTAAATCCAGTCTTGCCAATTTCTCTTTGTATTAGTTGCGGGAGCAGAGTTAGACCGAAAAGGATTCAAGGAAAAAGTAAACAAAAGGCAAGAAAACGAATTTAAAGAGAAGCGTCCCTTTCGGGGAGAAAAGAAGGACTTTCTGGGGTGCATGCAGGCTTCAAGTAGACATGACATGCTTCTTGGACTGGATGCCCGACCCGCACAAACTTTCCCAACATCTCATAAACTCATTGACCCGTGTTTCAAAACCAGGGAATCTTGCCAGGACTCTTTCAATGGTGGGAAATGTCTTCTCTTTGGCCAACAGCGCCCTTTGCGGGTTTTTGCCAATCGACCTCTCTCATTTCTCTTCTCACCGTCGCCCGATAGTGCTCTTTACGAGTTTTCACTAAACGGACTCTCTCTTTTGCAATTTCTCGGCTCACCATCTCCTTATGGTGCCCGTAGGTTTTCACCGATAAGACTCTCTCATTTTATTTCTCTCAGTTTGATTGCATCAGATTCTGACAGTGGTGTTTCCTGATTCCAACGCCTGTGCCAATTGATCAGAAGGACTTGGACAAGGTTTAGGTAAAAAGAATCTGGATGGAATTACAACTTTGGATCCGTTCTGGTGGGCTAATTGCCAAGCCATTATATCATCTGCCCCTGTTTCACTTTTGGGGGAATAGAAATTTTTGTTTTGGTGTGACTGAACCCCAGAGAGAGGCTGCCTACGTATCCTTTCGGAATCAAGTCAGACGTAGTTCAGGGAAAACATTTTGTTTTTGTTGTTTTTCTGTTTTTGTTTTGTTTTGTTTTCTTTCTTCTTTTTTTTAATCTATTTTTTCAATTCAATTTTTTTTCATTTTTTTTTCATTTTTTTCATTTTTTTTTTGTTTTTGTTTTTTTCTAAATTAGTTACTTTTCGGGTTTCCTAAAGTAGGGTTAATTCTAAGGTAAGAGTTAACCGGCTTCAAAGGGTTTGCGAAAGATTGATAGTGTTTGGATAGCAAGAATGAAAGCCTTCGTCATCCCAATTGAACAAAGTCATGGTTGCAGAAAGCCTAAACATAGTACCTTTTTACTGCATCTGCATTCACAGCTGC
>NW_017670247.1:1916918-1918829 GCF_001879085.1 Nicotiana attenuata | reverse complement strand
ACTAGGGAATGGAGGCCCTATGTCTAAAAGGCTCAACTCAGGGATTGGAGCCCTAATGTTGGCAAAAGGCGACTAGGGAATGGAGGCCCTATGTCTAAAAAGACACAACTTAGGGATTGGAGCCCTAATGTTGGCAAAAGGCGACTAGGGAATGGAGCCCTGTGTCTAAAAGGCTGAACTCAGGGATTGGAGCCATAATGTTGGCAAAGCGTAAAAAATTGATATTGGGGATTCTAGACTATCATTTTTGTTTGGATTTTCTTCTTTTTCTTCTCTTTTTTTTATTTCATTTCTCATCATTTTTTTTAATAAAATGCAGGAAAGAACTTGGAGGGTCTTCCCTTTTTGGATTGATTATTTGCTGCAAAGCTGTTTCAGCACCTGCGCATTTCTTTTCCTTTTTGGTCGCACCTGCTTCCTGCACGGTTGCTTGGATTGCACCTGTTTCAATTTTCAAATAAAGATCGATTGTTAGTTTGAAACGGTGGTTGGTTTTGTGGCCTTGATTATCTCAATTGCTTGATCTCGGCCCATCTTCTGTTGAGAAACTCTGCTGCTTGCTGGCTTTGAAGATTAATCTCTCTTTCAAGCCGAAAGGCTCAACTTTTGGGATTTCATGACGACTCGCCTGCGTGGGGTTTCGACCCTTTCACTTTATTCTGCCCCTTATGGCCTTTGTCCTTGACTTTCTTTTTCCTTTTCGATAACTTTGCTTTCAGCCATCATGGCCAGTCGGGATCGACTTGATGCACCCGCTGAGGCTGGGTACTTTTCTTTAGCTTTTGTTAGGCAGAGCCCTGTAAAGCCAATCTTGCCACCTTTTCTTTGTATTAGTTTCGGAAACAGAGTTAGACCGAAAGGGGTTCAAGGAAAAGTAAACAAAAGGCAAGAAAATGAACTTAAAGAGAAGTGTCCCTTTCAGAAAGGAAGGAAGGACTTATCTGGGGTGCATGCAGGCTTCAAATAGACATGACATGCCTCTTGGACTGGATGCCTGACCCGCACAAACTTTCCCAACTTGTCATAAACTCATTGACCCGTGTTTCAAAACCAGGGAATCTTGCCAGGACTCTTTCAGTGGTGGGAGATGTCTTATGTTCGGCCGACGACGCCCTTTGCAGGTTTTCGCCAATCGACCTCTCTCATTTCTCTTCTCACCATCGCCCGATAGTGCTCTTTACGAGTTTTCACTAAACGGACTCTCTCATTTTCAATTTCTCTACTCGCCGTCGCCTTATGGTGCCCGTGGGTTTTCACCGATAAGACTCTCATTTTATTTCTCTCAGTTTGATTGCATCAGATTCCAACAATGGTGTTTCCCGATTCCAACGCCTTTGCCAATTGATCAGAAGGACTTGGACAAGGTTTAGGTAAAAAGAATCTGGATGGAATTACAACTTTGGAACCGTTCTGGTGGGCTAATTGCCAAGCCATTATATCATCTGCCCCTGTTTCACTTTTGGGGGAATAGAAATTTTTGTTTTGGTGTGACTGAACCCCAGAGAGAGGCTGCCTACGTATCCTTTCGGAATCAAGTCAGACGTAGTTCAGGGAAAACATTTTGTTTTTGTTGTTTTTCTGTTTTTGTTTTGTTTTGTTTTCTTTCTTCTTTTTTTAATCATTTTTCAATCAATTTTTTTCATTTTTTTTCATTTTTTCATTTTTTTTTGTTTTTGTTTTTTCAAATAGTACTTTCGGGTTCCAAAGAGGGTAATCAAGGAAGAGTAACCGGCTCAAAGGGTTTGCGAAAGATTGATAGTGTTTGGATAGCAAGAATGAAAGCCTTCGTCATCCCAATTGAACAAAGTCATGGTTGCAGAAAGCCTAAACATAGTACCTTTTTACTGCATCTGCATTCACAGCTGCTTCGGGATCATTTCCTTCGATATCACCCAGATACAATGCTCCTCT
>NW_017670247.1:1845772-1915999 GCF_001879085.1 Nicotiana attenuata | reverse complement strand
TGCCACCTTTTCTTTGTATTAGTTTCGGAAACAGAGTTAGACCGAAAGGGAAACAAAAGGCAAGAAGATGAATTTAAAGAGAAGCATCCCTTTCGGGGAGAAAAGAAGGACTTATCTGGGGTGCATGCAAGCTTCAAATAGACATGACATGCTTCTTGGACTGGATGCCCGACTCGCACAAACTTTCCAAACTTCTCATAAACTCATTGACCCGTCTTTCAGATCCAGGGAATCTTGCCAGGACTCTTTCAATGGTGGGAGATGTCTTCTTTCGGCCGACGGCGCCCTTTGCGGGTTTTCGCCAATCGACCTCTCTCATTTCTCTTCTCGCCGTCGTCCGATAGTGCTCTTTACGAGTTTTCACTAAACGGACTCTCTCATTTTCAATTTCTCTACTCACCATCGCCTTATGGTTCCCGTAGGTTTTCACCGATAAGACTCTCTCATTTTATTTCTCTCAGTTTGATCAGATTCCAACAATGAGGTTTTTCAATTCCCGCGCCTTTTCCAATTGATCGGAAGGACTTGGACAAGGTTTTTTAGGGTAAAAAGAATCTTGGATGGAATTACAACTTCGGAACCGTTTTGGTGGGCTCATTACCGAGCCACTATATCATCTGCCCCAGTTTCACTTTTTGGGGAAATTGGGATTTTTGTTTTGGTGTGACTGAACCCCAAAGAGAGGCTGCCTACGTATCCTTTCGGAATCAAGTCAGACGTAGTTCAGGGAAACATTTGTTTTTGTTGTTTTTTTTACTTTCTTTTTTTTCATTCATTTTTCATCATTTTTCATTTTTTATTTTTTTTATTTTTTTTAGTTTTCTTTTTTTTCTCCTTTTTTTTTGTTTCTTTTTTCTAATTAGTTACTTTCGGGTTTCCTAAAGTAGGGTTAATCTAAGGAAGAGTTAACCGGCTCAAAGGATTTGCGAAAGATTGGCAGTGTTTGGATAGCGGGAATGAAAGCCTTCGTCATCTCAATTGAACAAAGTCATCACCGCAGAAAGCTTAGACATAGTACCTTTTTACTGCATCCGCATTCAGAGCTGCTTCAGGATCATTTACTTCGATATCACCCAGATACAATGCTCCTCTCGGCAATATCTTTCTGATGATGTAGGGAACCTTCCAATTAGGAGCAAATTTTCCTTTTGCTTCCTGGTGATGAGGAAGAATGCGTCTTAACACAAGTTGTCCCACTTCAAAATTCCTGGGTCGCACTTTCTTGTCGTAAGCACGGGCCATTCTTTGTTGGTACAACTGCCCGTGACAGACTGCAGCCATCCGCTTTTCATCAATTAAGGTCAACTGTTCCAGACGAGTCTTGACCCACTCACTGTCCTCAATCTCTGCTTCAATAATGATTCGGAGAGAAGGGATTTCTACCTCTGCGGGTATAACAGCCTCAGTCCCGTAGACCAAAAGGTGTAGGGTTGCTCCTACCGATGTGCCCCAAGTACAACGCACTCTTTTGGCAGTACTCTTGTTGTAATGTATGGACCTTTCCAAACCGCGAACCAATTTTCCTTCAGTTGTTCCAATTCTTTGGTTTATTTCCTCAAACTTACCTTCTTTGCATTTCGACTCTTGATTCATTATTTCGAAGTCTGACAGCGTTTTGGGATCTGGGCATGAAGTCCGTAAGCATGTCATGTTATTTAAAGCCGCATTATTAGAACTGAAGAGAAGAAATGAAAGAGAAAAATAGCAAAATCAGAGAGAATAAAGAAAGATGAATGATAAAATATTGATTTCATTTCTTGGAATTTGAAGATAACAGGGTTTACATTTGGAAATTTAAAGACAAGAAACTAAAGATAACATCCGAGTTACACCCTGGAATTAACTCGCGATGCAAAAAAAGTGGCAGGCCAGGTCTACCGAGACTCCCGCCTGATTGGGAATGGCGTAGCCTTCCAATTCTGCAGCTTGGCGTTAGGTCCCATATACAGCACCTCAGCGGTGCTTGAGCCCTCCCCTGTCTGGACCATGTGGGTTTCTCATTGCCCCACAGATCTCTTCAATCTCTTCGGCTGTAAAAGCCTCATCCTCCTCCTCTTCATTGTACTTTGGCTTGACAAAGGTTTCGTACAAATGTGGCAGTGGTTGAGGTAAAACCCATCCCTCATTCTTTCTCTCATCTGCCCACTTTATATCCTCTAGGGTAGGTAGGAAGCCTATCCCGAAGAACTTCTCAGTGGTAGGCAGGGTAATCGGTTCAGCTATTCCTTGCAGGGATTTCACAAGTCCTTTCCCCGGTTTGAAACTATGTCTGATCATTTCTTTGGCCACCATAATCGAGGCATTGGATAGGAAGGGTTGGGGGCAAGGGTTTCCTTCTTCATGCTGGTCTGCAACCACAACTTCAAAGGCTTGGTAAACTATGTGCTCACTGCCTTCCCTCGCTTCAAGACATGGGACGGATGGGTCCCGATAGATCGATTGTTCATCCTCTCCGTGGACCACAATCTCCTGATCACCATTTGATGGAGAGTGGAGGGTACGGCCCCTGCTGCGTGGATCCATGGCCTTCCCAAAAGAAAGTTGTAGGATGTGTCCATGTCTAGCACTTGGAAGGTCACCTCAAAGTCCACTGGGCCAATGGTCAGAATTAGGTCGATTTCTCCAATTGTGTCTCTTTTGATACCATCGAAGGCTCGCACACAGACATTGTTGGGACGAATCCTTACAGTCCCAATTTCCATACGCTGTAGTGTAGAAAGTGGGCAGATGTCTACCCCAGAACCTCCGTCTACTATGACCCTCTTCACGTAGTACCCTTCACATTTGACAGTTAAGTGCAAGGCTTTGTTATGTGCGGCCCCTTCTGGGGGCAAGTCATTTTTGCTGAATGAAATCTGGTTGATAGCGAAAAATCTTTCCACCATTCTTTCTAACTGTTCCACAGAAGTCTCAGCTGGCACGTATGCTTCATTGAGGGTCTTTATTAAAACCTTCTGGTGTTTGGGGTATTTCATTAGCAATGATAGCAAGGATACTTGTTCAGGATACTTTCGAAGTTGATCAACCACTTCATAGTCCGCCATCTTCATTTTCTGAAAGAAAGCTTCCGCCTCTTCGGCACCTATAGGTTTTTAAGATGGGAAACGCTTTCTAGTGGCGTTATTCACTTCTTCCATGTTGGAGTACTTCTCAACAGGGTGATTTTCTTGAAGCTCTCCTGAGATTTCTTTGCCCTAATACGTCACCACTGTTTTATGGTAGTTCCAAGGCACCGCAGCAGGATCTGTCATGGGCTTCTGTGGCGCGCATCCAATAACCACGGGCCCGTTCAGCTTCGATGGCTTAATTGTCCCCCGCACCATATAAGCTCCCTTAGGTACATACATCTGGGTTGCCTTTTTCAGTTCAAATCTCTTTGGAGGACTCAAAGTCAACTGCTTTTCCTTGCGGCCCCGTGGGACATAGAGAACAATATCATTGGGAGGCGTTGCCCCCGTTCCTGCTTCAACATTCTTTTTTGGTTTTGAATGGGTGGCTTTGTTCTTCTTTTCCCCTTTATCTTGCTTCGGGGCAATTTTTGGTTTTCTCTCCACATCAGCAATGGCAATTATGGCTAGGGCTGCTTATCGGGCGGATTGGGCGGTTAATTACTCTTAACGGTTTGGCTTAACGGTTATTGGCTTTTAAATGCACTAATCTGTTAGCCACCCGATAAGATATCGGGCGTATTGGTATTGTTTTAGCTCTTATCGGGCGGTTATCAGGCAGTTTATCGGCCTAGCATACATATTCACAATTCGAAATTACACCAGACATACATATCAACATATTCTTACCTATCCTCTATTTTTGTTGTCCCTTTGCATATCCAGATCCTTCAGCAGTTTCAGCCACACATCCTTCACTTTATTGGGCTTAAGGTCTTTCAAATCTATTCGAGCACAACCAATGAATTCAGCAGCCTGAATCCCTTCATCATCATAAACTCTAATTGTTAAATGTTGAGTGGATATGTCTTCAACTATGAACTCAAAGTGCTCATTCTAGATCGGATTTAAACAGTTATCCTTAACAAAGGAAACAAATTCTGGCGTTATACATTCCTCATCGGGAGATAAATAAATTAAGAAGGACAACAAAAGGATAAGACTTCCCAATGATGTCTTTTATTAGTCAAAGTGCTCATATCCAGATCCTTCAGCAGTTTCAGCCACACATCCTTCACTTTATTGGGCTCAAGGTCTTTCAAATCTATTCGAGCACAACCAATGAATTCAGCAGCCTGAATCCCTTCATCATCATAAACTCTAATTGTTAAATGTTGAGTGGATATGTCTTCAACTATGAACTCAAAGTGCTCATTCTAGATCGGATTTAAACAGTTATCCTTAACAAAGGAAACAAAATCTGGCGTTATACATTCCTCATCGGGAGATAAATAAATTAAGAAGGACAACAAAAGGATAAGACTTCCCAATGATGTCTTTATTAGTCAACTCTTTGGCTTCGATGAGCTTGACTTGTAATATACCAACTGGCTTTAGCTCCAGGTCACTGCAAGTAACGTTAGTCCTAGACAGTAGACAGACAGTGTACTGGAAAGTGGAAACCAAAATCAAGGGTTTTTGTCTTTTTTTATATTTAATATATATAAATCAAAATAAAATTTAAATATATATATTCTTAACGGGTTAATGGATTATCCGTTAAGAAAATTGAATAATCCGCCCCCAAACCGATAAGCCGTTAATAAAAAAGTCTCAATCCGTTCCCCGTTCATTAAGCCGTTAATCCGTTACCAGTAAGCCATTAAGCTTCGGCTTGGTTCGGTTTTCGGTTTCGGATCGATTTTGAACACCCCTAATTATGGCCTTCAATGTTGGGTCAAATTCTTTATCTGCACAAATCATTTCGATCACTGGCCCGTTGTTGTGGGCTGGCAGTGGGTTATTAGTCACGTTGGGGACCTCCTCATCCCTTAGCACTATTTTCCCTTGTTCTATCAAGTTCTTTACTGCTTTTTTCAATGTCCAACAATCATCCGTATCGTGCCCTTCTACTCCTGAATGATAGGCACATCTGACACCAGCCCTGTAAGCGGGTGATGCTGGGTTTTGCCTTGTTTGAGGAACTGGCTGTAGCAGACCCATTTGTACAAGCTTTGGAAACAGATTGGAGTAGGATTCACCGATTGGTGTAAAAGTTTGCCTCCTGGGTGGCTCACGAGGGGTAAAGTTATTCTGTGGAGGATGGAGATTGTAGTGGTTTTGATGAGGAGGCTAGTTTCTTGGAAATGGAGCTTGGTTTCTATTGGCTTGTTGCTGAGGCTAGACAAAAGGTTGAGCATTCATGACCGCGTATGGCTGAGGAGCATAAGCCATGTCCTGATGTGGGTAATAATGCTGAGGGGTTCTTTCTGGGAACATGGATCTAGGAGCACGGTGTCTTCTTGCACCCGATGCCGCCATGGACGTTTCTTCTTTCTTCTTACCCTTTGCTACTCCTCCAGACCCGCCTTCAATGGCTTGAGAGGTTGCTCTAATAGCGGATTGGCTCAGAATTCTGCCTGTTTTCAATCCATTTTCTACCATTTCACCGGATTTGATAGCTTCCGCGAACAGTTTACCCATAGCTCACATCATATTTTGGAAATAATCAGCTTCCTGAGCTTGAAGGAACACTGTGACCATTTCGACCTCGTCCATTGGAGGCTTTACTCTAGATGCTTGCTCACGCCATTTGATTGCATACTCCCTAAAGCTCTCCGAAGACTTCTTTTTCAAGTTTGCCAATGAGTTTCTGTCTGGAGCAATGTCTATATTGTACTGGAATTGTCTGACAAAGTCTCTAGCGAGGTCATCCCAGATGTGCCAGCGAGAGATATCCTGATCCATGTACCACTCGGAGGCGATACCCACTAAACTTTCTCCAAAATAGGCCATGAGTAACTCTTCTCTTCCTCCAGCTCTGCGCAACTGATTGCAGTATTTCTTGAGATGAGCAATAGGATCACCGTGCCCATCGTATTTTTCAAACTTTGGCATTTTGAATCCCAGAGGCAAGTGCACATGAGGGAACATGCATAGATCAGTAAATGACACACTTTTCTGCCCACTCAGACCCTGCATGTTCTTGAAGCTCTGCTCCAGGCTCCTCATCCCCTTTGCAATTTCTTCCTGTTCGGGAGTTTTGGGAATCTTTTCCTGTCCCGTTGTGAACTCGAATGGAGGTGGCTGAGGATAAGTATAAGTTGGGAACTGAGGAGGCTCCATTTGGAAGGTGGGTGTTTGGAATGTAAAGGCTGAATGATCAAAAGTGGGCCTAGGCAACGCAGGCTGTGTTGTGGCTGAGCATGGGGGAGCGGTGAAGATATTGGAGGCCGCTCCGGAGATGAACACCTGGGGACGAACCTCAGAAGGTGTTCCCACGAAATGAGATTATATGGTGGGCTGCCCCAGGAGGGTGTTGGGATGATTGATTGGAACGTTAGAAGTACCCCCTGATCTAGGGAACAGTTCGGGGAATCCGGGGATAGCACTTGGCGGCTCCTTTCCGTTCGCCCAAGCATCCCACATTTCCATGACCCGAAGACGTAAGATCCTGTTCTCTTCAGCCGCTACAGATTCTGAGGCCGGGATGCCCGAGATTGAGCTATCTTCTGGGATGGGAATTGCTGGCAAGGTCATTTCCGAAGACATTTCTATTCTCCCCCTTGATCTGGTAAAGTACGGATGTGAAGCCAGTTTACCACGAAAAACCAACCACCGTTTCTACAAAACCTGGACTGGGACTGACATCGGCAAATGGTTAGTTCGTAACAAATAACAGACAGGTAATCGCACGTTGGGGTGTGATGCACCTATACAGTTAAATGGGTATCTACATGTTTTGCAATGTTTGCATGCTTCATCCCGGCTTTTCCTGATCCTTTCCCATTTTCTTCTTTTGATTTACAGTCTCTTTTCCTTGTTTTGTTTTTTTTTACCTTTTTCTCTCATTTTTCTCATTTTTCTTTCTCTCTCTTTTCTTTTATTGGAGTTATTTACAAAATTATGATCGGATCCGATGAGGATTGCCTACGTATCACGACGCTGTGTGAATCAGATCATTACGTAGTTCAAGAAAAACAAATGCAAAAATAACGAGACAATTTTTTTATGGGAATTTTCAATTTTTCATTAATAAAACTTCTATTACAAAGATGCTAAACTATTTGTTTTCTTGGAAAAGGAAAAACTACAAACATACTCAAAATAACCAAAATACAGACTCAATGATTGAAAAATCAGGAATACATTAAAGCTTCAACTACTGGGGCCCGCGAGGCATCATTCGGCCTCGCCGCGGGCCTATGTGCAAGACCCCCTTGCAGTCGCTCCAGGTCACTCATAACTTGACGGACAAAGATCATCACTGCAGCAAAGAAGATGGTATGAGTCATGTCCTCGCACGCTTGGCATTTCATGGTAATATAGTCAGCGATGGCCCTAATCCTTTCTCTAATTCTGCCCTTTTCCTGAAGTAGCCGCCCTATCTGCTGGTTCCGGGCTTCCAACACTTGGGAGTCATGAAAGTGGTGATCTTGTAATTGCTGTATTTCTCTCTCCATTTTAGCCATCAGCTTATAGCAATGCTCCCTATCAGCCTTGAAATCTTTAGCCCGCTGGGCTGCCTCATCCTCAAGAGTAGTCATTTTTCTTCTTAGGCTAGTGATGGTCCCTTCATAGTTTCTCTTCATTTGCTGCACAAATTGTGCCCGTTCTTCTGCTTTCTTTTCCCATTGCGCCCAGATTTTTGCTATCTATATTCAGACTTTTCCAGGTCTTCTTGGCACTCGAGGACTTTCTTTTTTAGCCCGATTATAAGCCTTTCATGAGCCCGACTTCTTTCCGAGTTGCTGGCAACTATTTTCATCTTTCGGATATGAGTCTTTAGAGCCTCATTCTCCTGGGTTAGTTTTTTCTTTTCACCTTTATCGGCTGCGGCTTGCAAGCTGTTTTCAAACTGAAGGTCCCGGACCTGCTTCTCCAACTCTCCTATTTTGGCCCTGCATTCGTTCTCCTTGGCTAACCAGGCCCGCTGTTCTTATGATGACTCGACAAAATCCTGGAGGTGGGGTCTTTTGGCTGCCCTCCCAAATGCAATTTCCCTTCTATACCAAGCATGATGCCCAGGTGAAACTTCTCCTTTGGATCGATCCCGTACACAGGTATTTGCCGCCAAGTATTGACACTCACTCCAGATCTGGCGGACTGTTGCTTCAGGAAACTGGACATCAGGACCAATCTCAACTACCCGGGTACTAAGATCTTCATCTTTTGGCACTATCTGGCACCTCCCGAGCTGTCTTAAAACCCGATACGGGGCATAAGGCTGAATGCTCCTAAGACCCATCAAAAGGAAGTGAGGCCCAGTTGCTGGCATATATATGATCTCATCCACATGCAACCATCCAAACGTCCACTCTATTTGGTTGGCAGTGAGGGATCGAAAGTATGATATCCATCCTGTGACCCCTTCAGGCAAGCTGATCCCATCAGTCCTCGTATAAAATTTCTCTATGCAGGTCTTCTCTTTCGACCCGTAACTCATGAATTGAGGACGATGGCATAGGTGTTCAATCATCCACATTTGCAACAACAAGTTGCACCCCTCAAAAAAGTTTCCTCCGGCTTTGCAGGCTGTGAGAGCGCGGAAGATTTCAGTTACTATCATGGGCGCAAGAGTACTTTTGGCCTGGGTGAGTAAAGTGTTGATGACCCCAGCTATCGTGGATATTTCCATCTTTCCTAGGGAACACCAGAAGCCCCAAGAAGACCACCATAAAAGCAAAACGTCTATGTTCTTCCCATTTGTGGCGGTTTCCTTTGCTGCATATTTTGTTTTCCGGATTGTTGAACCCCCCTACGTGGCTATATCTCTGGTATATAAATTGTGGAGTACAAAATCCAGTTGCCAAATCTGGGTTGTGGACCCCTCTGCTTATCTTTAGCGAGTCTAAGAATCTGTGCACAGCTACGGTTCTCGGGGCAACCAGGTACTTGTGTCTTAAAGGAACCTCAGCACTCCCAATGTACCCGGCTATTTCTTCTAAGGTCGGGGTGAGTTCAAAGTCTGAAAAATGGAACACATTGTGCACCGGGTCCCAGCATGTAACCAATGCCCTTATGATGTCTCCCGTGGGCCTGATCTCCAACAAACCAGTAAGACCTCCCAAATACTTCTTGACCTCGTCTTGCCCTGCTTCACCTAGATCGTTCCACCATATATGCAGCTCCAAGGGGATTTTGTTCATAATTGAGAAAGGTTCATTTTGAATTGTGCTCATCCTGCACATTTATTAAGGTGATTTAATAACTCATTTTGACCTAAAAGAAAAAGTGACACCATATTTTTCCAAAATTTTCAATTTCAAAGACAAAAACCCGGTTTTGCAGATACGGTCTTTTAGCACTTCGGGAAAGAAGATTTTAAGGCTGTGCCCGCTAACCGTTGAAAACGACCCAAGGTGGCTGTTCTTGCAAAATCAGCCTTCCGGCACCCTTTTGGGGACATTCGGATTATTTTTAGACAAGAATGGCATCACCCGACTTATTTGTGGCAAAACTTAAAAATTTGTTGTTTTTGGGCTATTTTGCAAAAAGGGAAGTTGGACCCGATGGGGGTTGCCTACGTATCCCACATCCAGTGAGAATCAAACTGGCCTAGTTCGGGCAGATTTGACAAAACCAACTATTTCTTTTGAAAATTTTCTCAAAAATTCGGCAGAGTTTCGGTACCATTTGGGTATTGGTTTTTTCCAAAATGGGTGATTAACTCACTTATCCCTAACAAAATTATTCCTTTTTTTCCAAATTTCTCCCATTATTTACAAGCCGGTCAACATGCAGATCCGAAGCAAATAAATGCACAAGTAGCAAGAAGGATGCATCAGGATGGTCTTTTCATTTCAGGTCACCTGTCCTAGACGGACCCAACCCCTGTGGTGAGTCCCCTAAGTCAAATGCACATGATGCAAACAAACGTTCCTACTAGGGATCTGGCATGAGGCTTTGTTATACTAGGTTTAAACCCTGGGTATGTGTTCTAGACTGTGTACCCGAGCGGACAACTCGAGTCGAGGAGGGGGCTACGTACCGAGAACCAAAAGGCCATCCGGCTTAGTAACTTGTCCGAGCCTCTTTCCTACTTTAAGGTATGACACTAACAGAATAGGGAGTCTCGACCAGCGAGCACATCCCCAAAGATGAGAAGAGAAGGGTTTCGTAGCAGTTATATACAGTTCAGATAATATCAAAGCGGTAAAGCATTTAGCACATTTAGCATGAAACATGTAGGAAAATCAAATAACAGATAAACCAATCATAACAGCTATTCTAAGCTCGAATTCTTAAACCCTGAACCGAAGTTCTGGGTTTGTTTCCCCAGCAGAGTCGCCAGAGCTGTCACACCTCCTTTTTACACGCCACCCAGAAGGATAGTGTATAGGGAGTTTTTCCACTTTAAGTGATATTATTCGAAATGGGATTATTTATTTATCAGAGTCACCACTTGGGATAATTTATTTGGTGTCCCAAGTCACCGGTTTATTTTGAATCCCAAATCGAGGAAATTTTAGACTTTTCAAGTGAAGTCTGCGAACCAGAAATTCTTGAGTAAGGAATTCTGTTAACCCGGGGAAAGGTGTTAGGCAACCCCGGATTCCGTGGTTCTAGCACGGTCGCTTAAACTGTCATAATTGGCCTATTACCTGATTTTAATACATGTTTCAACCTATAGTGCAATTTTAAATTATTTACCGCTTTAAATTAATTTTGAGGAAAATTGCAACGTTATTAAAACACGTCTCGAACCACGTCACATAAATGCACCCGTGGTTTTTGACATATTTTAACATCGTTGAGATTTGGATTTGGGTCACATAAATGTGCACGCGAGTTTAGGAAAGTAGATTATTAAAATACGCGCCTAAAGCGACTAACGTGTTGATAACTTTGCGGGAGGCCATAAATTCGCTAAATGGCACGTCCCGAGTTCTAATTATTTTAAAGGATATAACTAAAGAAGGCCACGTATTTGTGATTTTGTTTGGCCCGGCACACCTCAGATTTATTTTAAAAGGGTATTTAAGCCAAAATTCGAAGGGCCCTAGACTATTTGGTTATCTAGTACGCCTCAACTCCGTCTACATAAAAGAGGCATTATTTAAAGGCTATTAGAAATGTGACTATTCCAAACATTAAAGTCTATGGTAAATCAACACCCATGTACAATTACTTCTAACAGTTGGGCCTGAAAGAGAGGCCCAATACACCAACTTCGAATCTGCCAAAGCTGATTACACTCTAGCGCATGATCTGGGCCATGGTAAATTAACTGGAGGCCCACCCCAAAGAAGAAAATATTTTGGGCCTCATTTGTAAAGGCTGGCCAATTTTTGGGTCCAAGGAGAAGTTCAAATTCAACTCCTCAATGTGCTCGCCACACGTTTAACATATAGCAAACATTCAAGTAACTTTGAACCTAACAATATTACTGAATTTAAACAACGGATTGTCAAATCGAATTTAAATGGCTAACTTCAAGGATATTATATACAAATCATGCCATAACTTGGGAAAATAGAGCAATTGCAGATTTGCTTCTTAAGAACCTCATGACAATATGATTTTAGAAGCTCATTTTTCGTGCTTATCAGTAGGCAGTTTTCACTAAACTTGTATGAACAAAATGTCATGCAATCAACCAAGTAGCGTTTCCCTTTTAACCAGTTAAAATATGAATTATATGAGAGTATCAACCAAATGCTGCAAAAATCAAGCAACTTCAACCTAACACGATTAATCTAAAACAGTGATATTTACTAAACCTAAACATGTTTCTGAATTTAAGCAAACATTTAACAGTCCAAACAACCTGAAATATTAAGCTCAAACACACTCAAGTTCAATGGACCCTAACACACAAAATCAAGCATGAAGGTAGATAACTATAGTCCATTGTTTGCTTAAGTACAGGTCCAAAATACTACACTAAGTTCCTTTATACATCCCAAATTCAGTGAAAAGGCCCTAACCAACATTTATTGCTCTAAACCTAACTAGGAATATGAAAACAGTAGCAAAGTAAAAATGAATTCAACTTCCAATATCATCTTCATTTAACAGGAACTTTAAATTTTTTACATGTTCAGAGAGCAATCTTCAAGCATGAGCTAAGGAGAATACCTGGAATGAGAAGGAAATAAGGAAGAAGTAAGAGGCAGCAAGTTCAGTAACAGGGACAGTATCTCAGCAGCAAAAATAGCTCAGAAATGATCACTTAAAAGAGATTTGAATCCAAAGCAATATCAACAAAACCAGGGATTGAAGATTCAACAAAATGACCCAAAGCAGCTGACTACCCAAGCAAATTCAAATCATTTTTCCCCTTCAGCTATCTAGGATTTGTTTCAGGATAGAAACTTGAATGATTTCAGGGATTTTCAATAGAATAATGAAACCTGTAAAGTCTCTTCAAATCTGATCTATTTTTTAGCTTTTCTGATTTTTGTGAGCTCTCAATTCTCTTAATTTCGATCTCTCTCCCTTCCTTGTAATGCAAGAATGGCTTGCCTTTATAGGCAAGCAATTAGGGCAGCCCTCAGACTTATTTTTACCCCTTAGTTCCTTCATAATTTTCTGCTTTTTGCTTAAAAGTCCCTAAAATTCTGACTTGTTTTCCAAGTTATCCTACCCAAAGTCTAAAATTGAAATTAAAACCCCACCCCAGAAGCTTCTTGGGGCTTCTATTTGATGTTACTGCAAGATTCCCTATGCGGTCTTTGGAATTTACCCCCCTGGTAACCCTGTTTTTACCCCTGAACCTTACAGGGGTTATGGGTCAAATTTAAATGAGGGCCTTGTTTCAATTATGGGTGCAAACACTACAGCCCAATTCACAAGTCTTAAGGCATTAATTATTGAGCATTGAAACTCAGATGAATGAGGCTGCCTGGGCCAAAAACTAGAAAAGAAAACAAAGGAGGAAGGAAATTGAGCCCAAAAGACCCAACTGATTCACAAAAATGATTTAATTATTCTAGCAACAAACACCTTAACAACTCTGAACATTTAGCTTATGCAAACAAAAAAGACTGAAATGATTTTAATCTTTTAATGAAGCTAACAGGGAGTAATTTCAAGAACAACAGATATGCGAGGTTAAACTAACTACTGAGCAATTAGAACAAAAACAAATAAAAAGAAAAAGAAAGAAAAGAAACGAAGGAGGAAACAGGAGGAGAAGAATACCTCTAAAAACCGCTAGAAAACAATCCAACCCTTGTTTGACTCGAAACAGGCATTAGCCGTATGTTCTCGACGAGAACAAAGGGTCAATGTCTGTTTTAGAGCTAGCACTTGACATCTTGACAGGCCTGTTTCTTCTTTGGATTTCAGATTCGAAGAGGAATTAATTTGATGAGGATTTATGGAGAAATAGGGATAGATTGGGGTTAAGGGACGGGTAGTGGCTGTATGGAAGGGATTTGGGGTTAAATGGAGGAGGCGGCGCCACCGGAGAAACCGTGGCGGCGCTAGGATTTTGAAGAGTTGAGGGGCTCCGGTGGGATTCAATGAAAGTATTAACGGATTCATGATGGGGATGCCAAGGCGAGCCTATGGTGTGAATTTGGTCGAGATTAGAGACTCGCCGCCGCCGTAGGGCGATTTCCGGCGGCGGCTTGTGGTGGTAGAAGATGGGGGGGGGGGTGAGATACGAGGATGGTGAACTCAATCTTAGGTTTTCTCAAATTTTTCGAACAATTTTAATTAAAACAAAGACAGATCCACAACCGTTGGATGAGGAGGGGTGAAGGGTCTGGATTGTTTTGACATTTAGATAATTCAAAACGACATAGTAACGCCTCTATGCTACGTCGTTTCAATGGTATGGGGATTGGGCACTTGGACCGGGCATTTTGGGGCGAAATTGGGCTAGGATTTAATGGGTGAAGAGGAATTGGGCCTGAAATTTGGGAAATTAAATAAGGCCCAAGAGTCTGAATCAAAAACCTCTTTGTTTCCCTTTTCTTTTCAATTTTCCATTTTCTTTTAATTATTTCATTTTTATATATTTTTTATTATTTTTTTTTCTGAAAATTAGAATTAAAGATCCTAAATTGAACAAATACTAGCTGATCCTAAACAATTAATGCCATTAATAAATTAATCAAAAATCAAGACTAAAAATTAAAGGGTGTAAAATGGCTATTTTTGTGATTTTCCTTTTTTTACAAAACAACTTAATTACTAAATAACACATAAAAATGCAAAAATTAAATCCTAAAACAAATACACATATATTTTTGTATTTTTTATGTATTACATAAACTAAATGCAAACCAACGTAAAAATTATGCAATTAATTCCTAAAAAGTCAAATAATTAAAAGAAAAATCCTAAATCTAAGAATTCTGTAGGAGTAATTCATGCGAGGCAAAAATCACGTGCTCACAGCAATTTTGAGGAAATACAACATGAAGCTTAACCCGGAGAAATGTACCTTTGGAGTTGGCTCGGGTAAGTTCCTCGGCTTCATGATGTCTAATCGGGGTATCGAAATTAACCCCGATAAAATCAAGGCAATCGAGGATATCAAGGTCGTGGATAGCGTAAAAGCTAAGCAAAGGCTAACGGGGAGAATACCTGCTTTGGGTCGGTTCATTTCAAGGTCATCGATCGAAGTCACCGTTACTTTTCCTTGCTAAAAAAGAAAAAGGATTTTGCATGGACCCCGGAATGCCAACGAGCCCTGGAGAAACTTAAGCGATATCTATCGAGCCCGCCTTTTCTTCATACCCCCGAAGGTAGACGAAAAGCTTTACCTGTATTTGGCGGTGTCAGAGATAGCGCTAAGTGGGGTACTAGTCCGAGAAGAGCAGCGTACGCAATTTCTTGTTTATTACGTGAGCCGAACTCTAGGAGATGCTGAATCAAGGTACCCTCTCCGAGAAGAGCAAAATTAGCACTTGCATTAATAAGCGCATCTCGAAAGCTTAAGCCATACTTTCAATGTCATCCTATATGTGTATTAACCACTTCACAAGCCTGAGCTATCGGGAATATTGGGCGAATGAGCCGTCGAACTTAGCGGTTATGATATCGAATATCAACCCCGAATGGCCATAAATTCTCAGATCCTGGTTGACTTCGTGGCCAATTTTACACCGGCCCTCATACCCGAAGTAGAGAAATAACTCCTGCTAAGTTCGGGTACAACATCGGGGGTATGGACCCTTTTCACAAACGTGCCTCGAATGTGAAGGGATCCGGGCTTGGGATTGTCTTGAAACCACCCACGGGTGATACCATTAGACAATTTATTAAAACTTCTAGACTGACTAACAATGAGGCCGAGTCTGAGGCCATGATTGCAGGTCTTGAGCTAGCTAAAAGCTTGGGAGCAGAGGCCATCGAGGCCAAGTGCGATTCTCTATTAGTGGTAAACCAAGTAAATAAAAGTTTCGAGGTTCGAGAGGATAGAATGTAGCGGTACTTGGATAAGCTACAGGTAACCTTGCACCGCTTCAAGGAGTGGACTCTGAATCATGTGCCTCGAGAACAAAATAGCGAGGCCGATGCACTTGCTAACCTGGGATCCTCGGTCAAAGAAGATGACATTGTCCTGGGGACTGTCCTCCAATTATCGAGATAAATTCAACGAGTTTAACGTGGGACTGGAGGAATAAGTATATCGACTACCTGAAAAATGGAAAACTCCCATCGGACCATAAAGAATCGAGGACCCTACGAACCAAAGCTGCTAGGTTTGCAATAGATAAAGATGGAACATTGTACAGAAGAACGTTCGATGGGCCATTAGCGGTATGTTTGGGGCCAGGGGACACCGATTATGTTCTTCGAGAAATCCACGAAGGCACTTGGGGGAATCACTTCGACGCCGAGTCTTTGGTTTGCAAAATTATCAAAGCAGGTTACTACTGGGATAGCGTGGAAAAATATACTAAGGAATTTGTCAAAAATGTGATAAGAGTCAACGAATTGCACCGATGATCCATCAGTCCGGAGAACAACTCCACTGGGTCCTATCTCCGTGACCTTTCATGAAATGGGGAATGGATATAGTCGGACCTCTACCAACGGCCCTAGGTAAAGCTAAATTTATTTTGTTTATGACTGATTATTTTTCTAAGTGGGTGGAAGCATAGGCCTTCGAGAAGGTATGTTACAGACTTCATTTGGGACCACATCATGTGCCGGTTCGGGATACCTGCCGAGATTGTATGTGACAATGGAATCAAGGTAACAGAGTTCCTCGAGGCCCACAAAATAAAGAGGATTTTATCGACACCATACCATCCAACTGGAAATGGATAGGCCGAGTCCACAAACAAAACCATAATTCAAAACCTAAAGAAGAGGTTGGACAATGCGAAGGGAAAATGGAGAGAAGTTCTACCCGAGGTCCTTTGGGCATATCGAACAACGTCAAAGTCCAGCACGGGGGCTACGCCGTTCTCTTTAGTGTATGGCTCCGAGTCCCTCATCCCCTTCGAAGTCGGAGAACCTAGCGCCAGGTTTCGACACACATCGGAGGAATCGAATCACGAGTCCATGAACACTAGCCTCGAGCTGCTAGATGAGAAACGAGAAGCAGCCCTTATTAGGATGGCCGCATAGAAGCAAAGGATCGAAAAGTACTACAATAGAAGGACCAATCTCCAACACTGCATAATCGGGGACTTAGTTCTACGGAAAGTTACCCTCAATACTCGAGACCCAAATGAAGGGAAGCTAGGCCTGAATTGGGAAGGACCGCACCGAGTCCTCGTAGTGGTCGGCAAATGATCTTACAAACTTAGCACAATGGAAGCGAACGACTGCCAAACAATTGGAACGTATCATTACTCAAACGATACTACTGCTAAGGTATGGTTTTATCCTTTTTGTTCGTTTAGTTTTAAACTGACTCATTGCAGATTTTCGATCGAAGCTATCAAAGACGCCCAATTCGCACGAAGGCCTTAGGTTTCAAAGCATGCGTTGCACTCTTTTTCCCTTAGATCTGATTTTTTCCCAAATGGGTTTTACCGGCAAGGTTTTTAATGAGGCAACAATTATATGCTACCTAAGGAGAACTCAACAGTATCCAAGGCTTCTTTTCAATCAACCTCGAATACTGGGGAGCATCATCCTCAGAGGTCATATTTTCGAGGAAAATACTTCACGCCTGAGAGGGCCTCGATAGGAAATCTTTGTAATGGGCCAAATGGTCAGATGAACTGTGTCTGTAGAGAATAGTCGAGCCTCGACGGCAACATGTACGCATGTATCAATTATTTAAAGAAGCTTCCTATTTATATTAAAAACACTTTGTGCCTCAAAGACTTTACTATTATATGAGCTCTACACTTATAATTATACGGGAAACGGCTCAAGAGCCAAAGCGCGAATGTAACCCCAAAATACTCGGGGAGTGTCATCGATAGTCAACTTGCCCAAGCCATCGAAAACTCGGACTCATAAGACCTCAAAGAGGCATCCCCCCGAAACAAAGGCCAATGCCAATATTCTCGGGGCCTAACTTTTCGAAAAGTTATCAGGAACAAGTCCAAGAGACACACCCCAAGGCTACGACCAAATTAAAGGCTACGTCCATATTAAAGACTACGATCATATAAAAGGCTACGGCCAAAATAATGCGGCTCAGAGACATCTGACTTCCGCCATAAATTAAAGGCCTTCAAACACTTTGAA
The DNA here is from genome assembly GCF_001879085.1 of Nicotiana attenuata. NCBI lineage: Eukaryota > Viridiplantae > Streptophyta > Magnoliopsida > Solanales > Solanaceae > Nicotiana > Nicotiana attenuata. Next base: position 1,898,279 of record NW_017670247.1, on the reverse strand, counting down.
AAAATTGATTAAATCAGGCTACCCTCGGCGGAAGCAAAAGGGGCTTCGATAAATTCAACCCTCAAATAATCTAAAGGCTTCGATAACATCAGCCTTCGAAAAAACCTCAAGAGGTATTCAATTATGTTTACACAAACAAACTGTTGATAAGGTTCCGATCCATCGAACCTCCAAAAAATCCAGTGGGTACAAAAAACAAATGTTAAGGCATAATTAAAATTTTCACTAAGTCTTTTAGCCGAAAAGAGGGAAAAATTATATAGCCATCCTAGAGGCCGAATTGGACCGATCTAAAAGAGCCTAATGGCCGATCTAAAAGAGCCAAAGGGCCGATCTAAAAGAGCCAAAGGGCCGATCTAAATCAGCCCAAGGGCCGATCTAAAAGAGCCTAAGGGCTGATCTAAAAAAGCCTAAGGGCCGAAATACATAGAGTTCGAGATCCTACTCTCAACCCCACTCGGACTCAAGAATCCTGATATCTCGAGATCATATCAAATCAAATTTAGCTCGAGGATTAACGAAACCTTAAAGGGGTATTATATTGATCAATAAAAACCTAAGGGTTTATTATGTTCTGGGCCCAAACCAGTACTCGAAATGATCATTTGAACTATACCATCAAAATATTACACAAATGAGACCAAATTGAAACTCAAAGGTTCTTTATATTCATAGAGGATGTTTCACAAAAGGTACATTTACAACGCCCACAAGGGGCCCTTACACAAAAAAGAAAAAAGAGAACCTAATCTATTTTGGGGTTACGTCCCTGAAAGCAGCTTCCTCGGGGACTGCACCCTCGGAGGTCATATTTTTGAGAGCCTCCTCCTCCTCGGGAAAATCTTCCTCACCTTCCCCGCCCTCGGAGCCACTCACAGCATCTTCGTCATCTGAAAAGACGAGAAACTTGGCATCGATTTCCTACGCCTTTGCTTCGGCTATCTCCCTAATAAGGTCGAACCCTCGGGCGTTGATTTCTTCGAGAGTCTCCCTCCGGGCTTTCCACTTGGTCAATTCATTGCTCCATTTTCCCCGGTCGGAGGCCTCCCTCAGCTTCGCTTGAACAACTGCGACATCTCTTAAGTATACGACAATGGTCTTATTAGCCATGACATTTGTCTTCTCAACCTCAACCTTAGATTGTGCAGCTTCAGCCCGGGCTCCAGCAAGTTTTGCCTTTAACTCCTTGATTTTCGTGGCTTGGGCCAGACCTTTCGCTTTAATACCTCAGAGTTGAGTTTCGGCCGAGGTCAATTGGACTGTAACAGCTTCCTTATCGGCATCGAGCTGATCCATGTTCTTCTTCCACCTATGACAATCAGCTTTAACTTGATCAACCTCGCGCCGGAGCTGCCCAATCATCTCGAACTTCTGCTGCAGCTAAGATATCAAAGTATTAGCCTCCGAAGTAGGGCCAAGAAGACCTTACCCTGTTAATATCGCAGTTACCTGCTCATCTAGCTCGGCCTCGTTCATCTGAGCTTTGACCAATTCAGCCCGGAGGTCCCTAAGCTCTTCTTCCTTTTGGTTACAAAGGAGCCTCAGGGCCTTCTCTTCACCCAAAACTTTCCTAAGCTCGGCCTCGCATTAGCTCAGCTTGGCCCTAGACTTGAAGATTGCCTATACATGAAGTGAAGATATGTCAGTCACAGGAAAGGAAAGAAAGAAAAATTACAGCAATAAAAGTTAATATTTACCTGAGAAAGGAGACATTGAGCCTCTTGAAGATGGTGGAAGCATCATAAAGATCGGTGGTATCTTCAATCCCAGCATAGCAACCGTGAAAAGGATCTTCCTCGAGGACCTTGCTCGGATCGAGCATACGTAGCGCGTTAGCATCTTCAATTGCCTTCTCAGAATAAGATGGTAAAGAAAGGGAGTGACATGTTGTCATGGCCCCGAGCTCTTCACTCGGGTCATTTTGATTGGCTTCCATAGTTTCCACACTCCACCCTTTGGGTATATCTGTTGAAGGCAGAGGAATGATCTCAATCTCTGGGGACACGGGGGCCTTGCCCAAATCCTTCTTTGGGGTTCCCTCACCACGGAATGAGGTCTCTAGTTCGGAGGGCTTGGCAGCCTCGATTGGTCTCTTGGTTCAAGGCACCAATGCCGACTCTTCACTATCATTTTCTTCATCATCTGGGGAATCGTGGGCTGAATCTGCGTCCACATGAGCAAATTTCTTCCGTAGCCTCCTAGCAAGGGTTTTCTTATCTTGAGGGTCTTCAGGATTCGAAACCCTCTTCCTTTTGTTGTCCTTCCCTGATTTCGGAATCAAAGGCTTGGTCCCTTCCCCAGGCGGGGCCGGACTCATTTCGAAGACATCTCCGATGCCTGCACAAGTAAATATGAATGAATCAACGCCACCAATATATTAGAAGTATCAGAAACTTGGGAAGAGAACTTAACATGATGTTTGGCCTCCCACTTGCCCCTCGATAATTCACGCCATTTGCGCTCATCATAGGAGGAGGTGGCACCTAACCTTCGAACCCAGTCCTCAAGGTCAGGGACCACGTGAGGCACCCCAGGCAGCGGCTGCAGAAAGTGTAAACGCATTGTAAGGCGTAAAAACTGAGAATGAGTAGATATTGGGGGGGAAGAACTCCACTTACGGTTAAAGTTTCATCTCTCCAGGAACGACATTTTATCCCTAGGGATGACATCCAAGGTCCTTACCCTGACAAACCGGCTCATCCAGCCTCGATCTTTGGCTTCATCATTATTGGCAAAAAAGGCTTTCTTCGTGTGACGTTGTAACTTGATAACCCCTCGAAATTGCTGGGGCCGATACAATCGAATCAGGTGATTGAGGGTGAATTCCAACCCCTCGGCCTTTTCGAAAAAGTAGCGCAACATGATCACGATGCGCAAAAAAGAGGTGTGAATCTGGCCGAGGGCGACTTCGTATGTTTTGCAGAAATCGATCACCACCGGATCGAGGGGACCCAGTGTGAAGAGGTAAGTGTAAACACTTAAAACCCCTCCACGTGGGTAGTAATGCTTTCCTCGAGATCTGAACCACGACCTCGTCTCCCCAACCACAGTCCTTCTTCACATCTTTGAGGTGCTTCTCCAATATCAAACTAAGATATTGAGATGCATGGTCGCATCGGCCTGGGACAACGGGGGATTTTTAATACTAAAGTCCTTAATCGCGCAAGGACAGGGGGTGACTTCTTCGAGAGTTGGCAGCACCACCGGTTCGGCCGGCTGGGAGGTAGACGAAGACGACGCTTTATCTTTTTTTCGGGGACTGTTTTGGAAGTTTTAGCCATGATTTAAGCTAAAGAATACGGGTTGTATCAGAATGTGGTGTTTTCACAAGAACCTAGCATTTTTCGGTGCTTAAAGAGGCAATGGAAACAGGTGATTAGAGGAAGAGGTGAAGAAGGGAAAGATGTAATGAAAGAGTAAAGTTCTTTACTCAAACGAATAGCCTCATATTTATAGAAGGGCAACGACGATTCGGCGGTGCTAGTGGCCGACCAGTACTGGCATGCATTCAATGTTTTAGGGAAGCAAACCGCAGGATGTTTCAGTCACTTCAAGCGCCTGTGTCACAGGGATGACATCGTCGTGATGGACTCCGAAAACCGAGGTTCAAATCGTTTCTTATCATCTTATTCATGCGGGGACTATCTATATACGGTCATAATCGCATGCCTCTAATTATAGGCTCGAGGGACCGAGTTCGGTCGAGGTTGAGTTAGAGATCGAGGGACCAGACCCGAATTTGAAGATAGAGCACGAAGCGTACGGAGGCCGAGTATGCTCAACCCGGAATAAGTACCGTTATGAATATGTAACAGAATAAGCCAGATTCCTACCACGTTCTTATGATCATGGCGCAAATCTTGGAATAGGATTGTACGATTCCGTACTACGCGGTTAGACAGTTGTACCAAGAATATTCCTTACTGTAAATAAAAATATTCCTTATTTAGTGTTCTCCTATTATATAAAGGGGACCCCAATCATTTGTAACAATGGATAATCACTAAGAAAAGAATATACTCTCTACTTTTTGCCTACTATTCATCAATATTGTCTTTTAGCTCTACCGCTCTTGCTTTACTTATCTTATTTTATTGCTCTTAGCCGGTCTCGAGTTCACCGTCTCTAGGTCACTACTACTGAGTTACATTGGTTTGATTCACTTATCTCTTTCATTTCTACTTCATATTTCTTGATTATTCATTGGTATTGAACTAACTCACATATCTTTAAAACCACAAATTAAATTTAATTGTTGCTCGTATTTTCGAGGTAAACAAACTGTTAAAAGAAGTTCCACAAAGAGGGCGATGCATGTGATGCATCATATCAGGAGAGCTAGTTTGGCGACTATTACAAGTAGGATTAGGAGGTAAGTTTGTACAAACAATAAGCTGATCACTAGTTAATACAGAATTTCCTACTATAGTAACTCCATCGGCAGCTGTGGCAGTTCCATTGTTGTGTGCAGCAAAAGTTTTGTTGTAGTTTCCCCGTGTAGATCCTGCTCATCTCGCATTGGCTTAATCTCCTATATTGTACTCCTCATGTTTGATCATGTTGTAAGATGGTGCTAACAAAAACTAGGGGCGATGCAAAAACAGTAGGTGGCTAGTTGGTTCCATCGAACAACCTTCCTTGGGTAATCTATCCGCCACCCCATTCTTCTTTCTGTAGACATGTGTGATGGCAGCATTATGCAACTGGTCCAGGAGGTGCCTGCAGTTAGAAATAAGGTTAGCGTATTGCATGTTTTCATTCCTGATAATTGTTAATACCTCCAAAGCATCCACGTCAACTTCTAGTGGAACCAACCGGTGATAATTAGCTAATTGCAATCCAAGAAAGAGCGCTTGTAATTCCGCATGAACACTGCTTGTGGGTGAGATATTTCCTGTGAATCAAATGATCCAATTCCCTTTGGAATCACGAATGAGCCCTCCCACACCTGCTTTGCCGGTAGCTGACGACGCTGCTCCGTTGGTGTTCAATTTAAAATAGTTTGGTTTGGGAGGAACCCATTTTATAGGTTGTAGTAAGTGGTTGCAATTTATTTTGTGTTTCCTGGCCAGATAGGTAAATTCAAGAGCTTGGTTAATGATGTGTTTTGGGTAGATATGGCGTTGAAGTTGATTAAAGTTATTATCATTTCTTGAAAGAAAAATATTCCATAAGGTAAAGGATAGGAAAGTTTGCTGATTAATTTTGTGAGGCATGGTACTTCTTGTATTGTGTAATAGATAGAATAACCATTGAGATGGTGGTGAAATCGTATTGATAAGGTTAATAACATTGAGTAAGCCTAGTTGTGCCCACAAGGTTTGTACGTTGGGCAATGTAGGAAGATGTGATTTAGAGATTCAGTGTCGTTAAAATTTTTACAAAGATTATCTAGAGTAATACCAATACGATGCAAGTAGCAACGTATAGGGAGACGATTGTGCATGAGTATCCACAAAAAGATTTTATTTTTGGAGTTACATGAATTTTCCAAATCCAACTAAATATGAGTATATTTGTTGTGTTGGGGAGACATTGGTGCAATAGGGCCGTATATATTGATTTTATTGTAAATTGACCATTTGGAGTTAAACCCCAGTAGATCGTATCCAAAGAGTTGGTGTAGACATGCACATGGATTTTATTAATTAAGTTCTTTATATTATTAGGGACTTCAAAAGGATATTTTCCCCAATCCCTGTCATTGTTAGTCCGGTAGGTGGCAATGGTATTATATATATGGTTTAAAGGCAAATGGCCTGTAATTATAGATCTCATCGTAATAGAAGGAGCGAGCCAGGCATCTGTCCAGTATTTAATATTATAAGTGCTACCAATTTTTTATTGCACACCTAACTGACAATGTGTCCAACCCAAAAGGATATTTTTCCATGTATTGGAAAGACCCCATCTGGTAAGGGGAGTCTTGTTATATTTATGCATTAGGGTTGTTGCCTAAAGTTGAGTAGGTGAGTGAAAAAGTCTCCAAGAGAGGCTAGCTAGTAGGGCATTATTTTTTATAGCCAAGCATTGTATTCCAAGCCCTCCGAAGGCTTTGGCAGTAGTTATTTTTTGCCACTTGACCAAATGAATTTTCCTTTTTAGGTCAGTTGTACCCGACAGGAAGTTATGCATGTACTGTTCCATTTTGTGAATGATAGAACGGGGGATAGAAATGTATTGCATAATATGATTGGGAAGGGTACTGAGGGTAGATTTGATAAGAGTTGTTCTCCTCGCTAGGGAAAGGAAACTAGTTTTCCAGCCAGCAAGTCTAGCTTTGAAGTTGTTTAAAAGGAATTGAAAATCTGCTTTAGCAATCTTTGTCTGAAACATGGGGAAGCCTAAGTATTTCCTAAAGGTCGTGCCCTCGTTCATGTTAAAGCAAGAGAGGATGTAGTTTTTGTCAGTAGTGTTACAATTTTTGGAGAAGAATATTTTTGACTTTAGAAGATTTATAGTTTGGCCTGAGAGAGTAGTAAAGTTATTAAAAGCATCAATGATAGCATTGCAACTTGTTTTGGTGACTTTGGAAAGGAGAATGATATCATCAACAAAGAACAAGTGCGATAATTGTGGTCCATTTTATGATAGTTGTATGGGTTTCCACAGAAGGTAGTCTAAAGGATTGAAATATGGTGTGAGATAAGCGTTCCATACACATAATAAAGATATAAGGGAATAGGGGGCCTCCTTGTCGTAGACCCCTTAAGGTTGGAAGAAGTTTGTTGGTGTGCCATTGATTAAAATAGATGTAGAGGTGGTTGTAATACAGGACATTATTAGGGATATAAGTGTGGTTGGTAAGTTAAAATAGTGAACTGTATTTTTTATGAGAGACCATTCTAATTTATCGAAAGCTTTTTCCACGTCCAGTTTCGGAAGCATTTGACCTGTTTTTCCCTTTCTCTTTTTTTTGGAAGTGTGTAAGGATATCTTGAACAAGGATTGCATTATCCGAAGCTCTCTTCCCTTGTTGGAAGCTAGATTGTGTGGGGCCTATAATTTTGTGTAAGAAAGGTTTGAGCCAGGTCACAATTATTTTTGTGATCAGTGTATAAATGGTATTACAAAGACTAATTGGACGGAATTGCGTAATGGATGCTGCGTTCTTGATTTTGGGTATTAGGCACAAGTAGATTTTGTTGATGTCGGATGGAATGTGGCTTTCTTTGAAAGCTGTTTGACATAGAAGAACCACAGACTAGCTTACTTCTTTTCAATATTTTTGAAAGAAGTATGGATGCAATCTATCTAGGTCCGATGCTTTAAAAGGTTTGAAGGAATTGAGGGCTTGGGTTATTTCTTTAAGGGTCAATTGAGTAGTTAAGTTACTTTGGTATATGTTTGTTAATGAATGAGTATTATTTGAAGCAGGGTAATTCTTAATAGTAAAAGAATGTATAGTGGTAAACAATTGAGTATAATAGTTAATAATATGTTGTTGAATTTCTACGGTTCAAAGAACCAATTTCCTACACTATCTTTGAGTGCATTTATACGGTTTCGTCTACGCTGTTGTAAAGTAGTCATGTGAAAGAATTTTGTGTTTGCATCGGCTTCATTAAGCTAATTTATACGAGATTTTAATTTCCAAAAGTCTTCCTCTAGTTTTAGTAGCCCACTAAATTCGTGAGAGAGTTGAATCTCTAAATTTTGGAGAAACCTACTTGTTGGGTAATGTATGGAAGATTGTATCCCATTAAGTCTGGCTAGTAATTTGCGCTTTTTGGTATGTTTATTCCAGTACGTAACATTATTTTGGAAATTTGTACTTGCTTCAGTTAATGAGGAAGTATTCTGCCACGAATTTCGTACTAAATTGTGGAAGGTAGGATGGGTTGTCCAAATTGTTTCAAACCTGAAGATGCGTTTGTTAGGTACATTATTATGTTTTAGTGTTACAAGTAAGGGGCAATGATCTGATGTTGTACCATTGCTTCAGGAAATAGGTTCAGCCAATCATAATTGGCTAAAATCCTATCTAGTCTTTCAAGTATTGTGTTGCCATATTTTCGATTAATTGTCCAAGTATATCGACTACCGTTAAAGCTCAAGTCTAGTAAGTTACAGTAATTTGTATAGTGATTGAAAGCATCGGCCCTTCTATTACTTATGGGGTTACCACCAAATTCTTCAATAGCTCTAATTACTTCATTAAAGTCCCCTCCCGACTAACCAAGGTCCCTTGTATGTATCTTGGATAGATTTAAAATTTTGCCAAATAATTCTACGTGAATTAGCAGAGTTATGAGCATAAATTGATGAAATAACCACTTAATAGGGTTAGGCCATACTTAGACCAAATGATGTATCTCTTGTGCAGTCATGCGGACATCCTCAATTGTCACTAGGTCACCATGCCACATGATAACTAGAACACCTAAGAGACCTTGTGAAGATACTTGGGACATATTTGAGAAGTTGTAGTCATTCTTAAGGACACTATGATCATGCATATGTGTTTCCAAGAGAACTACGAGAACTGGCCGATAGTTATCTAAGAGTGAACAAAATTGTCTCCTAAATTCCGCATTGTGTGAGCCTCTACAATTCCATACTATGAGATTCATTATGGATTGTGTGTGAGTTGTGGTGTCAGTGAAGTCAGTCCTCTCTCCCAAGGGAGGAGGTTGTGTCAGATGAACTTGAGATTTCATTGAACTGTTCTGTCGAAGCGAGGGGATTATGACCATGGCATATTTCCCACTTCCTGGTTTGTGGTTGCCCTGAAGTTTAGACTGCATGAGGTTAGTTCTGGGGGAATTTGAGAATGAACTCTTTTGTGTACTGCTCTTTGAGGCTGTAGAGATAATTCCCTTTAGCCACACAAATTTTGTCCTTGTTTCCCTCATCTCCTCCATTATTTGGGCTAGTTCTAAGCGAGTATGGTCGCTTAGTGCATTTGGTGATGGAGGAGGAGTGTGGGGAGGACTGTGCATGGGGGATAGTGGGCGTGTATGTGCTGGTCGGGGACAAAGGATATTGTGGTGGTGTGAAGGAACTCATGTGTTGGAACCACAGGGCATAAATCATCCTTGTGTGATGGGGTGGGTAGAATGGGAGTAGCCTCATTGTTTGAGTGAGTGTGTGGACTGGTAGAGGCTGTGGATATGCCCATGCTATGGTCGTAGAGGCAGAATGCTAGTGGTGTTCCGGTAGGAGAGGGGCCTGCGTTGAGTACCATTAACTCTGAGCATACGCCTCCATTCCCAAACGCATGCCCTTAGTTACTATCTCCACTAAGTGGACTGGGTTCTGAACAAGAAGTATGACCTCCTGGTTGTTGAGCTCCATTGTGCAGATCAGGGCATAACCATGTAGGCCCATCTCGAGCCATGACTGGAGTGGGTAGTCCAGTGGAGGGTTTTGGGATGTGTATATGAGAGGAGTTGTCGGATTTGGATGAGAAGGACCATCCAGTATTAGTTGTGGAAAGTGGAAGTATTAGTTGTTAGTTTGGATTCTCTCCCTGATTGAGGTGTACCAGGGTCTTTGCATCTGTGCTGGATTGGGAGTTTGGAGATATATGAGTGTGGGAGTTGAGAGCCTGTGAGTGGAATGGCTGGTGTAATTCGTTTTTGGAGGTTGTGGTTGTGACTAGGATCGGTGTAGATGAAGGTATGTTAGTGGGGGTAGAGGTTGGCATAGGGCTGTAGGTTAATAATTTGGGTTCACATGGAGATGAATTATGGTGTTCTGTTTGAGTAGGGGATGTTTTGCGTGTGGTTTGTAGTCTCGTTGGCCATTGGAGGAGAGGGGGTGACATACAAGGAGATGGCAGAGAACTCAGAGGAGATTGAGTGTGGGGATAGGATGTTAGTATTATGGGCTGAGTTGTCAGTTAAGGAGTAGGGTAAAGTGCCACTTGGGGGGGGGGGGGGGAGAGGGGGTTATTGATGCTGATGGTGTTATGTCCATTTGGGCATGGGCTATAGAGGGAGTATTAGATTGGGCATCTAAACTTGGGGAATGAAGGTCTATACCTTGGGGGTGGTCGGTAGTTTAGACAGTCTGGGTGCCGTGGGCTTATGGAAGGTCGATACAGGGCCTCCTTGTTGAGTGTTAGTTGTTTGGGCCTCTAGTGATTCCGACAGTGATTTTTTAATAGTATTGGGCTTGGAGGTCCATTAGTGGTTACACCTAGAGTGGTATCTTGACCATCTAAGCAAGAGAAAGGGTTATTATTAAGTAATAGAGGTAGGCTATTAACCATGTGTGATAATTATTAGGGTTAGAGACCAAACCTGACTTTACCTGAGATGGTGATGTGGCTGCCTTCTTCTCCATCTTTGTTGATATAGGGCGGTAAGCAAAAGGTTGGATTCTAGGAGCTTCAGAGGATGAGCGACCGATGAAGTTTCCCATTTTTTTATTGTTCGATTTTTTTGGGAATGTAATGGTTTTCCTGTCCGACTCTGTGTGTGTGAAAATAGAGGGCGATGGGTGTGGGTTCGTGGACGTGGTGGGAAAGGAGTTTAGTGGTGGAGTTGGGGTGAACTGGCAGTTCCAACTAGCGTGGCAAACCTGCCACATCTCGTGCATAATAGGTTGAGACTCTCATTTATTAGGACTTGTTTATGGGTACCAATGTGGACATAAGTTTTGAGTGGTTTCTCAAGTGGTACTTCAATGCAAATACGGGCATACCTGCCTCTGGTAGTGGTTGAGGTGCAAGTATCAACTTTTAGAAGTTGCCCTATTTTGTTTCCCACCCTTTGCAGGATTTTGAGGTCGTAGAATTCAGTTGGGAGCTCTGGTAGTCGTACCAATAGGGCAGCATAAGTTAGTTGTGCGTTTGAGGCTATGAACTTAGGCTCCCAACGGCGGACAGAGAGAAAATGGCTTAGAACAAACCATGGTCCCTCATGTAATGCTTTGAACATATTTTTCTCATAGAGAAACTTGATAAGGAAGAATTTTGACCCTAGATCTATGAGGGGAAGTTTTTTCAGTGGGTTTCCATAGTTGATTAAGTTTAGTTTTTAGGAGTTGATGACCCACTGTCTTGCCAAAAACTTTTACGATAACTGAGTTTTTCCAAGGAGTATAAGCGAGATTTATCATTTTTTGTTAATGGTATGAAAGTATCTAAATCATCTGAGCTAAATGTTTCATTTGTAAGGTCGATGTCATAATGTATCGATTGGTAGTTTGATGTATAGGCGGGGAAATGTGAATTGGAAGTATATATTTGGAGAAAAGATTTTGGTGGTGGTGGGGAGGGCCATCAATCTGCATGGATACTGTGTTTGGTGGGTCAAGTAAGGGAAGGGTATTCTCTTTTTGGGGAGTGGACATTTTTAGATAAAGAGCATTGATTGTTGTCGTGAAAACGAGGCAAGGCGGGGGAGGTGAATAGTCGCAAGAGAGAAGGAGGAGGAAACATTAGAGAGAGGAGTATTCAAAACGCCGACCTTTTAGCTCCAGCTATTCAACCAAAAGCTCATCCAAATTACTCGGCCCCTGCCTTCTTTAGATTTGGACCTGATCAAAATGCAGATACCGACTTTGATTCTGGATGTCTCATACCTGACCATATTTTCACAGGTGGAAGAAGCACACCATGCAACAACCAAAACTGAAAAGAAATTATTCTGATGTGATTATTTTCATAGTAATTATATAGCTTAAGGCCACAGTTAAACAAAATACAAAAATTGGACACACATGAAATCACATCTGACATCATTGAAGCACACATATGAAAGACGGCGAGAACATGACTGATCAAAGAAATCTTTCAACTTTGTATTCATATTTAAGTCCAAAGATTCTTGAAGTCCCAGGCAGACTTAATGCACTGGTATAACCTCATTCCCCAGCGCGTGCACGCACACCCCAACACCCAAAAGAAAAGGATGGAAGACAGTATTAAATCGACTGCCTCTTAGCCTTCTGCAAGCCGCAATGGGAAGGGGGAAAAAACTTGAAAGCCCACATTAATTGCAGGTCTAATTCCCAATGTTTCGTGTATGACATATGTCCCTTACCCTATGGATACATTTTAATGGGGGAGACCATTAGTTTCATTGAATAACTTTGGGACAAAAGCACTCGAGCAATGAACCAGAGAAGATTCAATTCTGAACCACGCCTCTTTCTGTTTCTAGATTACTTAATTCTCTTCCCAACTTAGTGTATGCGAAAGAACATACACAGCATTTGTACATCATTATTGGTCATCCATGGATGATTTGAGACATACAACCATGAATGGCATCACACAGTAGCCAAGTCATGGAACAGGGTGATATAAGTGGAAAACAAAATATACGTGTCAGATTGGGTATCGTGCGCATCCATGTCACAGCATAAGTAACCAAAAACTAAGAAAATGGTCCGAAGAGGTAGTAGCTCACCATTTTGGCAAACATGAAACTGACACTCCACAGGTCCAATGGAGTAGTCAAAGTCTTGTAAATCAACAAGAAGCTCAGGACCTTTAAATATCTGCAGGAAGTGAGAGATTAAGAGGGTAAAAGCCAATTTGAGATACATGAGAATTGTTATAATCTAATTAAAACTGAAAGAGGAAAAGGGTACACCTGAAGAAAGCAAGAAAAGACATTGCTGTATAATACAAAAGGTCGAGCTTGATTAGATTCATTTAAGTGGTACACCTGTGTCCTGATGTTGAAGGAATGCTCAAACTAAATCAGAAGGCAGTACTTAATGAGTAATGCTCACATAATTAGGCCGAAAACCATCTCAAATGATCTCTTCTATGTTCAAAACCTTCTCTTTGTTCCTTGCACCAGTGGAACCTCCCATCTTCCACTGTCCACTCATCTACCCCAGTGAGTTACTTATCCATAAACTGGAGGAAACAGCAATAAGAACAACTATTCCTCAATCTTAATAACACTAGAAGGAAACATACCTCAAAGTTCATTTATAACAAATCCTCTCTTTCTCTCTCTCACGTCATTTCCAAGAGGGACAATTTCAAATATCTTGGGTCGATGATTCAGGGGGACAGAGAGATCGACGAGGATGTCACTCAACGTATAGGGGCGGGATGGACGAAATGGAGGCTTGCATGAGGAGTCTTGTGTGACAAGAAAGTGCCACCGAAACTCAAGGGGATGTTTTATAGAGCTATGGTTAGACCTGCCATGCTGTATGGGGCGGAGTGCTGGCCGGTTAAGAACTCTCATGTTCAGAGAGTGAAAGTTGCGGAGATGAGGATGCTCAGGTGGATGTGCGGGCACACCAGGTTAGATAAGATTAAGAATAAAGTTATTCGGGAGAAGGTGGGGGTGGCCCCAGTGGATGAAAAGATGCGGGAAGCGAGGCTCAGGTGGTTCGGACATGTGCGGAGGAGAAACCTCTGATGCGTCGGTGAGGAGTTGTGAGCGGTTGGCGGTGGTTGGCGCAAGTCGAGGCAGAGGGAGGCCTAAGAAGTATTGGGGAGAGCTGATTAGGCAGGACATGGCAAAAATGCGGATTTCCGAGGACATGGCCCTTGATAGGAGAGACTGGAGGTCTAGTATAAGGGTTGTAGGATAGGGGCTTTTAGAACTTTTCGTTCTTCTTTCTCGGGGCTAGGTGGGGTTTGGTAGGGTTCTCCATAGCTGACTTGCGTATTGTATTGTGCCCCCTTATGGTACTTACTGGTCGATATTATCGCATGCCATTTAATTTATGATTTTCTGTTTAGATAATTATTTATGCGATTTCTGCTGGAGTCACTAATACTCTTTTGTTTTTCCTTTTTCCTTTCTCTTTCTTTCTCTTTTTCCTGAGCCGAGGGTCGATTGGAAACAACCTCTCTGCCCTTTCGGGTAGGGGTAAGGCCTGTGTACGTATTACCCTCCCCAGACCCCACTCTGTGGGACTACACTGGGTAGTTGTTGTTGTCCTCTCTTTCTCTCTCTCTCACACACACACACAAGAAAAAGCATATGTACCAGAATAGACACCTGGTCTCAGACTGCTGCCAAGGATAAATGCAGCACACAAGCTTATCCGAGTTAATAATTAAACAAACTTATCAATCTGTGCAAGCACAGTGTTGCCAACAATCGACCCCTTCAAAAGAAAAACCAATTGTAGATCCTACAGTCCTAAAGCATGCCTCCTTCAATTTCCAGGAATGACTTTTCTCTGTTTATCCAGATGATGACTCCGAATACAGATATTGCGGAGCTACAAGAAACCTAGGAACCAAATGTGAAATAGGAAAAGGAATAATATGTAGAAGAGCAGAGAAAAACCGAGGAACCATGAACGTTATATTCAGGTCCAGGATGATCCGATTATGCAAGTCCCAATCTATATAAACTGCAGTTTGTTTCATGATCAATCATCACATCATGGGGCTTGAAACCTTGAAAATGGCAATAACATAAAGCCTACACTAGATAGAGAAGCACTTGAACTAGCACAGCCAGAATATATCAGTTGCAAGGAACTGAGTGTGCAGAATGCCTCAACAAAATATCCTAGGAAGACCGAGCAAGCTCGATCTGTATGCGGTTTAATCCCATACAGTCAACAATCTTAAATCTGATTCTTTTATAATCCAGTATAATGTATATATATATATATATATATATATATATATATATATATATATATATATATATATATATATATATATATATATTCTATAAACAAACTAGACATCATATTTATTCTATTCACAAACTAGACATCATATTTTTACATACACACAATATATTCTTACCTGCAAAATTTTTAAAATAATCCAAACTAAATAAATTTGCTAAGCAAACATTTTTTATTAACAGATAGTCAATATAAATTGGACCAGTCTATACTATATCAACTTCGACCTAGATTATAAAATAAGATTTAGTTAGATCCACTAGTAGTCTTAAAGTTAACAGACACATACTTTAAAAAAAAAATCTAAATTAAGGAAGCCTAATCAGCTAAATTTTGGAGTTTACAACCATTAACTCTAGACTCGTAAAGTTCCTAATCACTAACGTACACAACCACAAAGTTATCTGCCTTAGTGCACAAATCTCACCAGTAAGCCAGCGGAAAAAAAGAATGTATCTTATCCACTTATTAAACTAACTGTATAGGGTCAAATTTGACCGTCAACGTCTCTACGCCAATGGGTACGCCCAGTGAGTATACGTCAACTAACGTAAGGGTACGACTTGGACGCGAGGACAAAAGCGACATCGTTTAAGACTCAGTGTCTTCACTAGGAAAACGCTACCTATTTTTAGATCTTTTTGATTATTTCGAGGGAGGTCTCCTACTATATAAGGGAGACCTTCACATTGTAAAGGATGAATGATTTTTGAAGAATACAACTCTCTCATTTTCTCCTACTCTCTCTCTATCTTTATCTCTAACGAATACTTTCTCTTGAGTTCATATTATCATTTTACACTATTAGATCTACAACAACTTCATTTTTCATCTCTAGGTCTATTATATTTGATTACGATTTACCCTTTCCTACTTTTGATTGTTCTTAAGCTTGCAAAGTATATCGATAACTTTTGAGCCAAACAATTTGGCGTCGTTTGTGGGGAATTCGAGAATCAAAATCATAGTATCCACCTAGAGAGCAACCAACTACCATTCTCTACACCACACGAAAACAAAAGATGGCTGAAAATAACACCAGAATGAAAGCGATAGTGGGTGTTACAGCCAATCTCCTTGATCCTCTCAACGAGGCCGGTGACGAGGGCATTTTGAATGCAACCCCTAGCATCACGCCAGGTGCAGAGATCTCATCTTCCCCATCCGAAGATCTGACGATCTTGCATGAAAAAGGAGCTTCCACATCTGCGGCTAAGGAAGCACCCCCAGTGGTCAAGAAGCTACTGGAAGAATGGCTAACAAGCACTCTAAGTGGCTTGGTTGAGAAGTCACCGCAAAGTAACGTCAGGTGTATACCAACGGTAGGTACCACTGCTGCCGTGGGTGAACCTGAAGCTGCACGAGCAAATAACAAACCCATCGAGGCACAGACCAACGACGGCAACGCTAACAGCCATCCTAAAGAAGATGGAAGAAATGGAGAATGAAAACAAGGCACTTCGCGACCAAATGAAAGAACATCAAGAGAGGGTAGACAAGATCCCCGGTGCTCCCAAGTTGCTACCAAAATGCGACGTGGGGAGGTTCGTTGAACAACCATACACTGAAGAAGCTGCCCCTCACCCTATCCCAAAAACCTTCAAGATGCCACCCTACTTGAGGGTATATGACGGAACCACAGATCCCGAGGATCATTTGATCCACTATGTCACTGCTGTAAAGGGCAACGACCTATCAAAAGAACAGGTACCATCGATGCTGCTGAAGAAGTTTGGTGAGACGTTGACAGGAGGGGCCCTAACGTGGTACTCTCAGCTACCAGCTAAGGCGATATTAACGTTCGAGGAAATGGCGGATAAGTTCGTCACCTCCCATGTAGGTGCCAAGAGAGCGGAAGCAAGGGTCAATGACATCTTCGCCGTCAGGCAAACCGTAGGGGAGAGACTCAGGGACTTCCTAGCCAGGTTTAATAGGGTAAGGATGAGTCTATCAAACGTATCAGAAGGTATGGCAGTCCCCGCTTTCCAGAACGGGCTAAACAGGGATGGTTCGAGGGCAACCAAGAAGCTACTAAGCCGCCTCATGAAATGTCCCCCTACCACATGGGAGGAAATCCACAACGCCTATTGCGCTGAGGTACGAGCGGACGAGAATGATCTTAATGGGCTGACCCAACGGCTAACAACGATACACTCAGAAACAAGAAGGGATCGAAGCAATGAAGGACGGCGAGAACAACTCCCACGCTCCAACAAAGACCGACACCAGCCATACACCAGATCCTCCCATCCACCACCAAGGCATACGGACGCGCTACAGCGACACGTCGCGCCACTCCGAAACGAAAGAGGTACGCCTCCTTTATTATCCGCCCATAACTTTTGTGTGTCTCCTTCAGAAATAGTGTACGCACTGGAGAAGCTGGGCACCAAAGTGCAGTGGCCGCAGAAGATGAAATCAGACCCTGCCACGAGGAAATCAAACGTCCTATTGGAGTTCCATTAGGAATGCGGACACAAAACCGAAGACTGCATAGGCCTACGGCACGAGGTGGTCAGGATGCTGAACCAGGGATACCTGAGGGAATTACCCAGTGACAAAGGGAAAATCAACTTTGGACGCGGACGGGAACAACCCCACGGGCCCCCGAAGCCGCCCTCCCCAGCACGCACGATAAACATGATCGTCGGAGACGGCGACGACTTAGCGATCAATCACGTCAAGTTCGCCACCACGAACAAACTAAAGCGGACCATCGCCCATGAACGGTATGACGACTTCGAAGATAGTATCACCTTCGATAAGTCTGATGCCGATAGTTTGTCTTTCCCTCATCACGATGCTTTAGTTATCACTTTATGTATCGCTGATACAGATGTTAAAAGAAACATGATTGACGACGAAAGCGGTGCCTGTATTATCCACCCGAGGGTCCTCGTACAAATGGGACTCGAGGATAATGTAATACCGCATTGCAATACTAACTGGTTTTAACAATGCAGTGGAACGGACATCCGGAGAAATATCACTGCCCGTTTTAGCAGGAGGAGTCACGCTGGAAACAACTTTCCACGTGATGAACCAGGAAACGGCGTACAATGTCATCATAGGGCGCCCGTGGATACACGCCATGCGAGCGGTCCCTTCAAGCCTTTACAAGTGATCAAGTTCCCTACCCCATTGGGAGTATTCAGCATTCGAGGCGAGCCGTGCACCACACAGGAATGCTACAAAATATCTCAAGATTGCGCCCACACCCAACAGCTAAAGGGGGCAAGCGCGGAGGCATAGCAATTAGCTGTGTCGGGGACTAAGGTCAACCCGACAACGGACGCCATTAGAGACCCCGACGTCGTGGAAGCCTGTAAAGCAACGGTCGAAGATCTCGACCCAGTCCAATTGGACGACACCGACCTTACGAAGAAAGCCTACATCGGGCACGGCCTCGCCAACCCAAGTAAGTATCGTGAATTCCTAACTAACCATGCAGATTTGTTCGCTTTTTCCCATTTAGATATGCCGGGAATCCCGCGAGACATCGCCACCCACAAGCTGAATGTCGATCCATTACATCCGCCCGTGCGACAGATGAGAAGGAAATTCAACGCCGCTATCAATGAAGCGGTCAGTGAGGAAGTAGACAAGTTACTGGCCAACAGCTCCATCAGAGAATCGAAGTACCCCCAGTGGGTCGCCAATGTCATCATGGTCAAAAAGAAAAACGGGAAGTGGAGAATGTGTGTGGATTTCGCCGATCTGAACAAAGCATGCCCAAAGGATTCATTCCCACTACCCCACATCGACCAATTGATCGACGCCACCGCAGGACATGAACTGCTGAGCTTCTTAGATGCCTACTCCGGCTACAATCAAATCATGATGGCCGAGGAGGACCAGGAGAAGACGACTTTCATCACCCACCAAGGGACTTAGTGCTACAAGGTAATGCCCTTCGGGCTCAAAAGTGCAGGGGCTACGTACCAAAGACTGGTCACCAAAATGTTCAAAGAGCTGCTTGGTAAGACTATGGAAGTCTATATCGACGATATGCTGGTGAAGTCGGCAAGAAAAGAGGACCACATCGACCATCTGAAAGAAGCCTTCGGGATATTGAGAAGGTACGGTATGAAACTGAACCCCGAGAAATGCGCCTTCGGCGTGACCTCAAGAAAATTCTTAGGATTACTCGTATCACAATGAGGCATCAAGGTCAACCCAGATCAGATCAAGGCGATAGACGCAATACCTGCGATGTTGAACAGCAAAAAATAGGTGCAAAAGTTGACGGGGCGAATAGCCGACCTATCTAGGTTCATCTCACGATCCTCCGACAGGTGCCATAAATTTTTCAATGTGCTGAGAAAGGACAATGGGTTACAGTGGAATGAGGAATGCGTCGAAGCCTTGAGAAAATTGAAAGCATACCTATCTTCGACACCACTGCTGGCCAAAGCAAGTCCAGGCGAGCCCCTGCTGGTATATTTGGCCGTATCCGAGGTCGCCGTCAGCGCGGTCTTGGTTCATGAAAACGAAGGTATGCAATCTCCTATTTACTATATTAGCAAAACCTTAGTGGACGCCGAAACACGGTATCCGCACCTCGAAAAATTAGCTTTAGCATTGGTCGTAGCTTCACGGAAGCTCCGACCCTATTTTTCAGTGCCACCCCATAAAAGTAGTGACGACCTTCCCCTTGAGAAGCATCCTACATAAGCCTGAGTTATCAGGCAGGCTCGCCAGATGGGCCATAGAGCTCAGCGAGCACGATATCTCATATCACCCAAGAAACGCCATCAAGTCGCAAGTACTTGCCGACTTTATAGCCGACTTCAGCGTAAAGATATTACCAAAGGCGGAACTAGAGGCACGTCGTGCCCCCTCAAACACCGACCTATGGACTCTTTACACTGATGGCGCCGCAAATGCCTCGGGATCGGGACTGGGACTCGTTCTCGAGGTCCTCACGGGCGAAATAATTCGCCAGTCCATACGATGCCCCGAGATGACTAACAACGAGGCCGAGTATGAGGCTGTTATTGCAGGTATAAAACTAGCCATCAAGTATGGATCTCGACGACTCGTCCTCCATTGCGACTCCCAACTCGTGGTGAACTAGGTCACTGGGACTTACCAAATCAAGGAGCAGAGATTGCAAAAATACCAGTCAGAAATCCACAGATTAATGACTGAGTTCAACGAGTGCCGCTTCGAACAAGTTCCGAGGGAACGGAACGTTGAAGTAGACGGTCTAGCAAAATTGGCCGCAACCACTAAAAACTTCAACAAGGAAAGTGTGGTCACCCTCCTCCATTCAGCCATTGATCATCCTGAGGTACTCTCTTTAAATTTGACTTGGGACTGGCGCAACCAATTTGTATCCTATCTGCAGGATGGAACACTCCCACTCGACAAAAAAGAAGCCTAAGAAGCTCCGGGTACAGGCCGCCCGGTATTGCCTGATAAACCACGAGCTCGACCAAAGGACATTTGGCGAACCCCTAGCCAAGTGCTTAGGGCCGCACCAAACGAGGCCAGTGCTCGAAGAGGTACACGAAGGTCACTGCGGCACCCACACAGGTAACCGCGCCCTCGTGCGCTGCATAATACGGGCCGGCTATTATTGGCCCGCTATGAAGAAAGACGCAGCGGAATATGTTCGCCGATGCGAACAATGCCAAAAGTATGCCCCCATGATACACCAACCAGGAGAACCACTTCACTCAGTCACTTCCCCATGGCCTTTCATCAAATGGGGAAAGGACATAGTCGGTCCCCTACCAGCGGGACGAGGAAAGGTACGATTTCTATTAGTTTTGACTGACTATTTTTCCAAGTGGATGAAAGCAGGTGCGTACGCCCAAATACGCGAACAGGAAGTCATCGCCTTCATATGGAAGAATATCATCTGCCCTTTCGGCATCCCCAAGGAAATCAGCTGCGACAACGGATGACAGTTCATTGGCCAAAAGACGACAGAGTTCTTTGACAAATGGCATATTAAGCAAATACTCTCCACGCCATATCACCCTGCCGCTAACGGCCAAGCAGAGTCTTCTAATAAAACAATACTGAACATACTGAAGAAGAAACTCGAGGAAGCCAAAGGGCTATGGCCCGAGCTACTACCGGAAGTGTTGTGGGAACACCGGACCACACCTATACCCTCCACAGGAGAAACACCGTACTCACTGGTCTACGGAACCGACGCGGTCATACCAGTCAAAGTCGGCGAACCAAGCTTGAGGTATTCATATACCAGCGGAGCAGAGAATGACATAAACAGACTTCAAGACCTCAATGAGGCCGAGGAAAGAAGAGAAATGGCCCACATAAGAATGGTGGCTCAGAAACAACAAGTCGAAAGATACTACAACAAGAGAGCCAAAATAAGACCACTCAAAGTGGGAGACTACGTCCTCAAAGCCAAAACGTTGGCGTCGAAAGACCCAAGCGAAGGAAAATTAGGCACCAACTGGGACGGACCCTACAAAATCACAGCAGCAGCAAGTAAAGGAGCTTTCAATTAGAAACAATGGAAGGAAAAACGCTCCAAAACAATTGGAACGTCGCCCACCTCAAGTATTTCCATTTCTGAAAGGCGTCTCTCGAGTCGCACTCTTTTTCCCTTACCCGAGTTTTGTCCCAATTGGGTTTTCTCGGGGAGGTTTTTAACGAGGCGGCAGAGGGGACACCTAAAGATATTTGCTGAACAAGTTTATCATACCAGCCACTCCATACGCTCTCCTGACTGACATGACAAAGGGACTGGACTAGCATGATCTCTAATGTATAAACGGCTAAGGCCATCTCCAATGTATGAACGGCTAAGGCCATCTCCAATGTATGAACGGCTAAGGCCATCTCCAATGTATGAACGGCTAAGGCCATCTCCAACGTATGAACGGCTAAGGCCATCTCCAATGAATGAACGGCTAAGGCCATCTCCGATGTATCAACGGCTAAGGCCATCTCTGATGTATGAATGGCTAAGGCCATCTCGAATGTATGAACGGCTAAGGCCATCTCTAACGTGCAAACGGTTAAGGCCATCTCCAACGTGCAAACGGCTAAGGCCATCTCCAATGTATAAACGGCTAAGGCCATCTCCAATGTATGAACGGATAAGGCCATCTCCAATGTATGAACGGCTAAGGCCATCTCCAACGTGCAAACGGCTAAGGCCATCTCCGATGTATGAACGGCTAAGGCCATCCCTAATGTATAAACGGCTAAGGTCATCTCCAATGTATGAATGGCTAAGGCCATCTCCAATGTATGAACGGCTAAGGCCATCTCCAACGTGCAAACGGCTAAGGCCATCTCCAACGTGCAAACGGCTAAGGCCATCTAGGCTAAGGCCATCGTCGTCAATAAGTCGGCCCAGCTCGACTACGACAAACCAGTAATTCGACGACAATCGAAGTTACGTACATGGCTAAGGCCATCGACAGTATTATGGCTCAGGCCATCGTCGTCAATAAGTCGACCCAGCTCGACTACGACAAGCAAGTAATTCGACGACAATCAAAGTTACGTACACGGCTAAGGCCATCGACAGTATTATGGCTAAGGCCATTGTCGTCAATAAATCGACCCAGCTCGACCACTACAAACAAGTAATTCGACGACAGTCGAAGTTACGTACATGGCTAAGGCCATCGACAATATTATGGCTAAGGCCATCGTCGCCAACAGTCGCCAATCTTGTTCGACTACGACGAAAGGCACTCAAATAACAATTGAAGTGATGCCATTATTAGCTAAAGCCACCACTATCTAGCGTCGAAGCCGCATCCTATCGGCGGATAACACAGACAACGTTCGAGAAACACACTGAAAACTCCTACAAGTAAGTGACGCACCCGCTCTGGCGGAGATGGAACGGTAACCGAAAAATAAACGATAACGAAAAAGGAAACGAATGAACAGACAAAAGTACGACTTTCATTATCATTCAAAAAATGTATGTACACTTGACCTTACAAAAGGTCCCATTTACATTCCAAAATACAACAAAACAAAATTTCTACAAGTCCTAAGAGGCTTCGCCGCTTCGACCGTCGTCCCCCGCCTGACCGCCACCTTGTTCGTCGCCGCTCCCAGGTTGATAAGTTGCAGAGATCCAAGATCCGGATTCTAGACGGTTGACGTCTTCGGAGTTATAGCCCGCCCGGTCTGGGGAGTCAGAACTATACCCACAGGTTTCGCGGGCGACGCGGGCTACACGCCGTTGCTCCTGAACCTCCGCCTCAGTGGCTCGACCCGCAGCCAAGAACTCCTCGAATACGACTAATCTGGCCTCGGCGTATACCCACATATCATGCGCCTCACGATGCGCATCCTCATCAGGCCTTGGTGCAGCAGTCCGCTTAAGGACTTCAATCTCAGCCGCCCTGGCATCGAGTTCGGCGATCAAAGCAGCGACCTTGGTCCGCAAATCAGCAGCTTCCGCCGCTACCCCACGGCTAACCTCCAATTCTTCTTCCTTCGACTGAAGAAGAGTCTCCAGCTCAATGTTCCGAGCCAGAGCAGTCATCAGCTGCTCATCGACCTGCTCCAGCTCGGCCACCCTCCGTTTCAGTTGGGCCTCCGACTGTTCAAGGCCCTCACGGAACACCCGAAATTCCGGGTCCTGCTTAAGTAGGTCCGCCAGCGCCCGATGCTTGGCACGGCACCGTTGGTACTTCTTCGCCATCTTGTTGAAAGTGGCTGCCTTCTTTTGCGCCCGCCGCCTCCTCTCCACCTCCAAAATGAGAGTCTAAAAAGGAGAAGAAAAAGAGGAAAGGCAAGTCAGTACGCATCAAAGTTAGCCTTACGGCACACAATGAAAACTGAAAGCTACCTGCAAGGCCGCGCCAGCAACCCTCCGGGATAGATCCTCCTCACTAACGCCCTTCAGCATTTCACGCTCGACAGCTGCACATAACAGGGTCATATCCGTTGCGGCCTGCTCGCTGTGTTGTAACAGGTTATACCCTTGTGGGATTATAATTCGGCGGTTGGACCTACCCGCCGTCATCTCCACATGGGCTGGACCCCTCGTTAACCCATCTGCATCTCCACGGGCAGCCTCAGTGTCCGCCCTCTCGGCACCATCGCCCACTTCTTCAACAGCAGCCGACGAACTGCTCTCTGGAACACGGGCTGGGCTGGCGTCGGCAACAGCTCTCCTTTGGGGAACCGACCTCCCAGAACGGATAGCATCGGCCATAAAAACCGGCCTCGACACTTGACGGGGTTCACTTACCCTCTCGTCTTCAGTCGCTATCCCTTTGCCCGTTATCAACCGCCGTCTCTTTCTCTCTGGCGGCTCCTCACCTTCAGAAGTCTCCTCCATAGCCCCTGGGGACGGCATTGAAGGAGTCGCTTCACTTGCGGACGCTGCCATAGGTGCAACCTCCTGCTGAGGAACCTTTGGAGCGCCATCACTAAACGAGCCACAGGGTATGTCTCCGCCATCAGAGTCAGTCTCCGCCCTAGGCGAGGTAACAACGGCCTTCTTCTTCTTGGGGGCACTCCGACCTGCCAACACGAGTAAGTCAGGTAACAAAACCTAAGGGAGCTTCCAAACCAAGGCCGATGAATTACCTGACGGGCCGTACTGTTGAAGAAATGCAGCACAAGTACGGCATTCCTCCGCATAAGGTATCAATCTTTCCACCCACGATTTAATACTGTCAATAAATTGGGGTGGAGAAGCCCTCGCTACAAAAAAAAAGAAAAGAAAGAAATCACAGTGGCCGAATGGTCAAGGTCACGAACAGTCATGAATTCTGCAAATAAAGGTACTCACGTTCTGGGTTCCATCTTTCCGGGAATCCTTCAGGGTTAGACACCAGGTGCTCCGTTCTGATGTAGAAGTACCTACGCCAGAAGAGGCGGTTGGCCTTGTCGTTAGACTTAACTACCAAACCCTTCGTGCCACGGCTTTTCAATTGCAACATGGTACCCCTTAGGTAACCAGGGCTGAGTAACTGTAAAAGATGATGAACTGAGACGCCGCACTCAACCTTAGCTGCGTACGTGGTCAGAATCCTGCACACCTTCAAGGTGTAAGGAGTAAGCTGAGCCGGACACACATTGAAAAAACGACAAAGCTCCTCCGCTAGAGGGTAAATCGGGAGACAATAATCGATCAAAAACGGGTACTCGTAAAATGTGCAGTACCCAAGCATGTGCACATTCGCATAGTCCATCCTAGCCGGAGCCATTTCCACATGGTCCGGAATATTGTGTGTCGCTCGAAGGTTGTCTAGATGAGATTGCAATAAATCACTATGCTCCCAGGGAAGGGCTGGACTTTTCGTTTGAAAATCCTTTCGAATATGCATTTCCTTTGGGAGGACGTTGTCTACAGTAAGGGGAACGAGGGTCTTTTTCACTTCCTCCTCCTCACCGCCAGAGGAAGGCGGAACCCTAGATGGGTCAGTGTCCTTGGTCTTTTTACCACCTTGACGACGTTTTACCATGATGTTTCTGTTGGGGAAATAAGGCGCTAACGACGAGATATATGACTTCAAAGAAGTGGAGGAGTCTCACACGAAATAACGGTTACAAGAAAGAAAAGCGAATAAGTAATCCCGAAAATGTTTTCCAAAGGTTCGAAAGATGAACCGGATTGAACCTCTCCCCCATTTATAGGGTTAGGTTGCACAGAAATCGAAGAGTCATGATTCAAAACGTGCGCGAGAAACAAAAATGTCACATCGTCCTTTGAACCGCCTCGGGGGTAAGTATAATTGTGATGCATACAGGCGATGACATCATTCCGAAAAGGAAGCCACGCGTCAGTGGCCTAACAACGTCATACATTTCGCCTCATTCACGTTGCCGTCCCAGGTCGAGGTCAAATTCTCCTAAGACGAGGTTTGTATTTCCGCCCATTGAAGATGTCTACCGAATGCGTCTCCAACGAACGGAGGGACTAACTGTATAGGGTCAAATTTGACCGTCAACGTCTCTACGCCAATGGGTACGCCCAGTGAGTATATGTCAACTAACGTAAGGGTACGACTTGGACGTGGGGACAAAAGCGACATCGTTTAAGACTCAGTGTCTTCACTAGGAAAACGTTTCCTATTTTTGTATCTTTTTGATTATTTCGAGGGAGGTCTCCTACTATATAAGGGAGACCTTCACATTGTAAAGGATGGATGATTTTTGAAGAATACAACTCTCTCATTTTCTCCTACTCTCTCTCTATCTCTATCTCTAACGAATACTTTCTCTTTAGTTCATATTATCATTTTACACTATTAGATCTACAACTTCATTTTTCATCTCTAGGTCTATTATATTTGATTACGATTTACCCTT
This sequence comes from Nicotiana attenuata, assembly GCF_001879085.1. Taxonomy (NCBI): domain Eukaryota; kingdom Viridiplantae; phylum Streptophyta; class Magnoliopsida; order Solanales; family Solanaceae; genus Nicotiana; species Nicotiana attenuata. The sequence continues at coordinate 1,872,428 of NW_017670247.1, read as the reverse complement.
TCCTACTTTTGATTGTTCTGAAGGTTGTAAAGTATATCGATAACTTATGAGCCAAACAATTTGGCGCCGTCTGTGGGGAATTCGAGAATCAAAATCATAGTATCCACCTAGAGAGCAACCAACTACCATTCTCTACACCACATGAAAACAAAATATGGCTTAAAATAACACCAGAATGAAAGCGATAGTGGGTGTTACAGCCAATCTCCTTGATCCTCTCAACGACATCTTCGCCGTCAGGCAAACCGCAGGGGAGGGACTCAGGGACTTCCTAGCCAGGTTTAATAGAGTAAGGGTGAGTCTACCAAACGTATCGGAAGGTGTTGCAGTCGCCGCTTTCCAGAACGGGCTAAATAGGGATGGTTCGAGGGCAACCAAGAAGCTACTAAGCCGCCTCATGAAATATCCCCCTACCACATGGGAGGAAATCCACAACGTCTATTTCGTTGAGGTATGAGCGGATGAGGATGATCTTAATGGGCCGACCCAACGGCTAACAACAATACACTCAGAAACAAGAAGGGATCGACGCAATGAAGGACGGCGAGAACAACTCCCACGCTCCAACAAAGACCGACACCAGCCATACACCAGATCCTCTCATCCACCACCAAGGCATACGGACGCGCTACAGCGACATGTCGCGCCACTCCGAAACGAAAGAGGTACGCCTCCTTTATTATCCGCCCATAACTTTTGTGTGTCTCCTTCAGAAATAGTGTACGCACTGGAGAAGCTGGGCACCAAAGTGTAGTGGCCGCAGAAGATGAAATCAGACCCTGCCACGAGGAAATCAAACGTCCTATGTGAGTTCCATCAGGAACGGGGACACAAAACCGAAGACTGCATAGGCCTACGGCACGAGGTGGTCAGGATGCTGAACCAGGGATACCTGAGGGAATTACTCAGTGACAAAGGGAAAATCAACTTCGCGCGCAGACGGGAACAACCCCACGGGCCGCCAAAGCCGCCCTCCCCAGCACGCACGATAAACATGATCGTCGGAGACGCCGACGACTTAGTGATCAATCACGTCAAGTTCACCACCACGCACAAACTAAAGCGGACCATCGCTCATGAACGGTATGACGACTTCGAAGATAGTATCACCTTTGATAAGTCTGATGCCGACGGTTTGTCTTTCCCTCATTACGATGCTTTAGTTATCACTTTACGTATCGCTGATACGGATGTTAAAAGAATCATGATTGACGACGGAAGTGGCGCCTGTATTATCCACCCGAGGTTCCTCGTACAAATGGGACTCGAGGATAAGGTAATACCGCGTTGCATAACACTAACTGGTTTTAACAATGCAGTGGAACGGACATCCGGAGAAATAATCAACTCCCCTTTCTAAAGGAGGAGTCACGCTGGAAAAACATTCCACGTGAATGAACCAGGAAACGGCGTATAAACGTCATCATAGGGCGCCCCTGGATACACGCCATGCGATGCGGTCCCTTCAAGCCTTTACCAAGTGATCAAGTTCCCTACCCCATGGGGAGTATTCAGCATTCGAGGCGAGCCGCGCACCGCAAGGATGCTAAAAAAATATCTCAAGATTGCGCCCACCAACAGCTAAAGGCGAGCGCCGGAGGCATAGCAATTAGCTGTGTCGGGGACTAAGGTCAACCGACAACGGACGCCATTAGAGACCCGATGACGTGGAAGCCTGTAAAGCAACGTCGAAATCTCGACCCAGTCCAATTGGGATGACACCGGACCTTACGAAGAAAGGCTACATCGGGCACGGCCTCTCCAACCCAAGTAAGTGTCGTGAATTCCTAACTAACCATGCAGATTTGTTCACTTTTTCCCATTCAGATATGCCGGGAATCCCGCGAGAGCACCCACAGCTGAATGTCGGATCCATTACATCCGCGCTGTGTGACAGATGAGAAGGAAATTCAACGCTGCTATCAATGAAGCGGTCAGTGAGGAAGTAGACAAGTTACTGGCCAACGGCTCCATCAGAGAATCGATGTACCCCATTGGGTCGCCAATGTCGCTCAATGGTCAAAAAGAAAACGGGAAGTGGAAATGTGTGTGGATTTGCCGATCTGAACACAGCATGCCCAAATTGATTCATTCCCACTACCCCACATCGACCAATTGATCGACCACCACCGCAGGACATGAGCGCTGAGCTTCTTAGATGCCTTATCTGGCTAACAAATCAAATCAGATGAAGCCGAGGAGGACCGAGGAAGACGACTTTACATCACCCACCAAAGGGAACTTATGCTACAAGTAAATAGCGCCTTTTCGGGCTCAAAAGTGCAGGGGCTACCGTAACCAAAGACTGCGTCCACCAAAATGTTCAAAGAGCAGCTCTGTTGGTAAGACTATGGAAGTCTATATCGACGATGTGCTGGTGAAGTCGACAAGAAAAAGAGGACCACATCGACCATCTGAAAGAAGCCTTTCGGGATAATTGAGAAGGTACAGAATGAAACTGAACCTCGAGAAATGCGCCTTCGGCGTGACCTCAGGAAAATTCTTAGGATTTCTTGTATCACAACGAGGCATCGAGGTCAACCCAGATCAGATCAAGGGCGATAGACGCAATACCTGAGATGTTGAATAGCAAAAAAACAGGTGCAAAAGTTGACGGGGCGAATAGCCGCCCTATCCAGGTTCATGTCACGATCCTCCGACAGGTGCCATAAATTTTTCAATGTGCTGAGAAAGGACAATGGGTTACAGTGGAATGAGGAATGCGTCGAAGCCTTGAGAAAATTGAAAGCATACCTATCTTCGCCACCACTGCTGGCCAAAGAAAGTCCAGGCGAGCCCCTGCTGGTATATTTGGCCGTATCCGAGGTCGCCGTCAGCGCGGTCTTGGTTCGTGAAAACGAAGGTATGCAATCTCCTATTTACTATATTAGCAAAACCTTAGTAGACGCCGAAACACGGTATCCGCACCTCAAAAAATTAGCTTTGGCATTGGTCGTAGCTTCACGGAAGCTCCGACCCTATTTTCAGTGCCACCCCATAAAAGTAGTGACGACCTTCCCCTTGAGAAGCATCCTACATAAGCCTGAGTTATCAGGCAGGCTAACCAGATGGGCCATAGAGCTCAGCGAGCACGATATCTCATATCACCCAAGAAACACCATCAAGTCGCAAGTACTTGCCGACTTTATAGCCGACTTCAGCGCAGAGATATTACCAAAGGCGGAACTAGAGGCACGTCGTGCCCCCTCCAACACCGACCTATGGACTCTTTACACTGATGGCGCCGCAAATGCCTCGGGATCGGGACTGGGACTCGTTCTCGAGGTCCCCACGGGCGAAATAATTCGCCAGTCCATACGATGGCCCGAGATGACTAACAACGAGGCCGAGTACGAGGCTGTTATTGCAGGTATAAAACTAGCCATCAAGTATGGAGCTCGACGACTCGTCCTCCATTGCGACTCCCAACTCGTGGTGAACCAGGTCACTGGGACTTACCAAATCAAGGAGCAGAGATTGCAAAAATACCAGTTAGAAATCCACAGATTAATGACTGAGTTCGACGAGTACCGCTTCGAACAAGTTCCGAGGGCACGGAACGTTGAAGCAGACGGTCTAGCAAAATTGGTCGCAGCCACTAAAAACTTCAACAAAGAAAGTGTGGTCACCCTCCTCCATTCAGCCATTAATCACCCTGAGGTACTCTCTTTAAATTTGACATGGGACTGGCGCAACCAATTTGTATCCTATCTGCAGGATGGAACACACCCACTCTACAAAAAAGAAGCCAAGAAGCTCCGCGTACAGGCCGCCCGGTATTGCCCGATAAACCACAAGCTCTACAAAAGGACGTTTGGTGGACCCCTAGCCAAGTGCTTAGGGCCGCACCAAACGAGGCTAGTGCTTGAAGAGGTACACGAAGGTCACTACGGCGCCCACACAGGTAACCGCACCCTCGTGCGCTGCATAATGCGGGCCGGCTATTATTGGCCCCCTATGAAGAAAGACGCAGCAAAATATGTTCGCCGATGCGAACAATGCCAAAAGTATGCCCCCATGATACACCAACCAGGAGAACCACTTCACTCAGTCACTTCCCCATGGCCTTTCATCAAATGGGGAATGGACATAGTCGGTCCCCTACCAGCAGGACGAGGAAAGGTACGATTTCTATTAGTTTTAACTGACTATTTTTCCAAGTGGGTGGAAGTAGGTGCGTACGCCCAAATACGCGAACAGGAAGTCATCACCTTCATATGGAAGAATATCATCTGCCGTTTCGACATCCCCAAGGAAATCAGCTGCGACAACGGACGACAGTTCATCGGCCAAAAGACGACAGAGTTCTTCGACAAATGACATATTAAGCGAATACTCTCCACGCCATATCACCATGCCGCCAACGGCCAAACAGAGTCTTCCAATAAAACAATATTGAACATAGTGAAGAAGAAACTCGAAGAAGCCAAAGGGCTATGGCTCGAGCTACTACCGGAAGTGTTGTGGGCACACCGGACCACACCCAAATCCTCCACAGGAGAAACACCGTACTCACTGGTCCACGGAACCGACGCGGTCATACCAGTCAAAGTCGGCGAACCAAGCTTGAGGTATTCACATACCAGCGGAGCAGAGAACGACATAAACAGACTTCAAGACCTCGATGAAGCCGAGGAAAGAAGAGAAATAGCCCACATAAGAATGGTGGCTCAGAAACAACAAGTCGAAAGATACTACAATAAGAGAGCCAAAATAAGACCACTCAAAGTGGGAGACTACATCCTCAAAGCCAAAACGTTGGAGTCAAAAGACCAAGGCGAAGGAAAATTGGGCACCAACTGGGACGGACCCTACAAAATCACAGCAGCAGCAAGTAAAGGAGCATTTCAATTATAAACAATGGAAGGAAAAATGCTCCAAAACAATTGGAACGTCTCCCACTTCAAGTATTTCCATTTCTGAAAGGCGTCTCCCGAGTCGCACTCTTTTTCCCTTACCCGAGTTTTGTCCCAATTGGGTTTTCTCGGGGAGGTTTTTAACGAGGCGGCAGAGGGGACACCTGGAGATATTGCCGAAACAAGTTTATCATACCAACCACTCCATATGCTCTCCTGACTGACATGACAAAGGGACTGGACTAGCATGACCTCCAATGTATAAACGGATAAGGTCATCTCCAATGTATGAACGGCTAAGGCCATCTCCAATGTATGAACGGCTAAGGCCATCTTCAACGTGCAAACGGCTAAGGCCATCTCCAATGTATGAACGGCTAAGGCCATCTCCAATGAATGAACGGCTAAGGCCATCTCCGATGTATGAACGGCTAAGGCCATCTCCGATGTATGAACGGCTAAGGCCATCTTTAATGTATAAACGGCTAAGGCCATCTCCAATATATAATCGGCTAAGGCCATCTCCAATGTATGAACGGCTAAGGCCATCTCCAATGAATGAACGGCTAAGGCCATCTCCGATGTATGAACGGCTAAGGACATCTCCGATGTATGAACGGCTAAGGCCATCTCCAATGAATGAACGGCTAAGGCCATCTCCAATGTATGAACGGCTAAGGCCATCTCCAATGTATGAACGGCTAAGGCCATCTCCAACGTGCAAACGGCTAAGGCCATCTCCAACGTGCAAACGGCTAAGGCCATCTCCAATGTATAAACGGCTAAGGCCATCGTCGTCGATAAGTCGACCCAGCTCGACTACGACAAACTAGTAATTCGACGACAATCGAAGTTACGTACATGGCTAAGGCCATCGATGTATTATGGCTCAGGCCATCGTCGTCAATAAGTCGACCCAGCTCGACTACGACAAACTAGTAATTCGACGACAATCGAAGTTACGTACATGGCTAAGGCCGTCGACAATATTATAGCTCAGGCCATCGTCATCAATAAGTCAACCCAGCTCGACTACGACAAGCAAGTAATTCGACGACAATCGAAGTTACGTACATGGCTAAGGCCATCGTAGTATTATGGCTCAGGCCATCATCGTCAATAAGTCGACCCAGCTCGACTATGACAAGCAAGTAATTGGACGATAGTCGAAGTTACGTACACGGCTAAGGACATCGACAGTATTATGGCTAAGGCCATTGTCGTCAATAAATCGGCCCAGCTCAACCACAACAAACAAGTAATTCGACGACAGTCGAAGTTATGTACATGGCTAAGGCCATCGACAGTATTATGGCTAAGGCCATCGTCGCCAACAGTCGCCGATCCTGTTCGACTATGACGAAAGGCACTCAAATAACAATTGAAGTGATGCCATTATTAGCTAAAGCCACCACTATCTAGCGTCGAAGCCGCATCCTATCGGCGGATAACACAGACAACGTTCGAGAAACACACTGAAAATCCTACAAGTAAGTGAGCACCCGCTCTGCGGAGACGAGGTACCGAAAATAAAAGATACAAAAGGAAAAGAATGACAGCAAAAGTACGACTTTCATTATCATTCAAAAAATGTATGTACACCTGACCTTACAAAAGGTCCCATTTACATTCCAAAATACAACAAAACAAAATTGCTACAAGTCCTAAGAGGCTTCGCCGCTTCGACCGTCGTCCCCCGCCTGACCGCCACCTTGTTCATCGCCGCTCCCGGGTTGATAAGTTGCAGAGATCCAAGAGCTGGGTTCTAGACGGTTGACGTCTTCGGAGTTATAGCCCGCCCGGTCTGGGGAGTCAGAACTATACCCACAGGTTTCGCGGGCGACGCAGGCTACGCGCCGTTGCTCCTGAACCTCTGCTTCTGAGGCTCACCCCGCAGCCAAGAACTCCTCGAATACGACTAATCTGGCCTCGGCGTATACCCACATATCATGCGCCTCACGATGCGCATCCTCATCAGGCCTTGGTGCAGCAGTCCGCTTAAGGACTTCAATCTCAGCCGCCCTGGCATCGAGTTCGGCGATCAAAGCAGCGACCTTGGTCCGCAAATCAGCAGCTTCCACCGCTACCCCACGGCTAACCTCCAATTCTTCTTCCTTCGATTGAAGAAGAGTCTCCAGCTCAATGTTCCGAGCCAGAGCAGTCATCAGCTGCTCATCGACCTGCTCCAGCTCGGCCACCCTCCGTTTTAGTTGGGCCTCCGACTGTTCAAGGCCCTCACGGAACACCCGAAATTTCGGGTCCTGCTTAAGTAGGTCCGCCAGCGCCCGATGCTTGGCACGGCACCGTTGGTACTTCTTCGCCATCTTGTTGAAAGTGGCTGCCTTCTTTTGCGCCCGCCGCCTCCTCTCCACCTCCTAAATGAGAGTCTAAAAAGGAGAAGAAAAAGAGGAGAGGCAAGTCAGTACGCATCAAAGTTAGCCTTACGGCACACAAAGAAAACTGAAAGCTACCTGCAAGGCCGCGCCAGCAACCCTCCGGGATAGATCCCCGTCACTAACACCCTTCAGCATTTCACGCTCAGCAGCCGCACATAACAGGGTCATATCCGTTGCGGCCTGCTCGCTGTGTTGTAACAGGTTATACCCTCCTGGGATCATAATTCGGCGGTTGGACCTACCCGCCGTCATCTCCACATGGGCTGGACCCCTCGTTAACCCATCGGCATCTCCACGGGCGGCCTCAGTGTCCGCCCTCTCGGCACCATCACCCACTTCTCCAACAGCAGCCGACGAACCGCTCTCCGGAACATGGGCTGGGCTGGCGTCGGCAACAGCTCTCCTTTGGGGAACCGACCTCCCGGAACGGATAGCATCGGCCATAAAAACCGGCCTCGACACTTGACGGGGTTCACTTACCCTCTCGTCTTCAGTCGCTATCCCCTTGCCCGTTATCAACCGCCGTCTCTTTCTCTCTGGCGGCTCCTCACCTTCAGAAGTCTCCTCCATAGGCCGCGGGGACGGCACTGAAGGAGTCGCTTCACTTGCGGACGCCGCCATAGGCGCAACCTCCTGCTGAGGAGCCTCTGGAGCGCCATCACTGAACGAGCCGCAGGGTATGTCTCCACCATCAGAGTCGGTCTCCGCCCTAGGCGAGGTAACGACATCCTTCTTCTTCTTGGGGGCGCTCCGACCTGCCAACACGAGTAAGTCAGGTAACAAAACCTAAGGGAGCTTCCAAACCAAGGCCGAATAAATTACCTGACGGGCCATATTGTTGAAGAAATGTAGCCCAGGTATGGCATTCCTCCACATAAGGTATCAATCTTTCCACCCACGATTTAATACTGTCAATAAACTGGGGTGGAGAAGCCCTCGCTAAAAAAAAGAGAAAAGAAAGAAATCACAGTGGCCGAATGGTCAAGGTCACGAACAGTCATAAATTCTGCAAATAAAGGTACTCACGTTCTGGGTTCCATCTTTCCGGGAATCCTTCAGGGTTAGACACCAGGTGCTCTGTTCTGATGTAGAAGTACCTACGCCATAAGAGGCGGTTGGCCTTGTCGTCAGACTTAACTACCAAACCCTTCGTGCCACGGCTTTTCAATTGCAACATGGTACCCCTCAGGTAACCAGGGCTGAATAACTGTAAAAGATGATGAACTGAGACGCCGCACTCCGCCTTAGCTGCGTACGTGGTCAGAATCCTGCACACCTTCAAGGTGTAAGGAGTAAGCTGAGCCGGACACACATTGAAAAAATGGCAAAGCTCCTCCGCTAGAGGGTAAATCGGGAGACTATAACCGATCAAAAACGGGTACTCGTAAAATGTGCAGTACCCAGGCCTGTGCACATTGGCATAGTCCATCCCAGCCGGAGCCATTTCCACATGGTCCGGAATGTTGTGTGTCGCTCGAAGGTTGTCTAGATGAGATTGCAATAAATCACTATGCTCCCAGGGAAGGGCTGGACTTTTCGTTTGAAAATCCTTTCGAATATGCATTTCCTTTGGGAGGATGTTGTCTACAGTAAGGGGAACGAGGGTCTTTTTCACTTTCTCCTCCTCACCGCCAGAGGAAGGCGGAACCCTAGATGGGTCAGTGTCCTTGGTCTTTTTACCACCTTGACGACGTTTTACCATGATGATTCTGTTGGGGAAATAAGGCACTAACGATGAGAAATATGAATTCAAAGAAGTGGAGGAGTCTCACACGAAATAACGGTTACAAGAAAGAAAGGCAAAGAAGTAAACCAGAAAATGTTTTCCAAAGGTTCGAAAGATGAATCGGATTGAACCTCTCCCCCATTTATAGGGTTAGGTTGCGCAGAAATCGAAGAGTCATGATTCAAAACGTGCGCGGGAAACCAAAATGTCACATCATCCTTTGAACCGCCTCGGGAGTAAGTATAATAGTGACGCATACAGGCGATGACGTCATTCCGAAAAGGAAGCCACGCGTCAGTGGCTCAACAACGTCATACATTTCGCCTCATTCACGTTGCCGCCCCAGGTCGAGGTCAAATTCTCCTAAGACGAGGTTTGCATTTCCGCCCATTGAAGACGCCTACCGAATGCGTCTCCAACGAACGGAGGGACTAACTGTTTAGGGTCAAATTTGACCATCAATGGCTTTGTCTTTTGTTCTTGTCTTCTAATTTTCTAAAAATGATAAAGAGTTTCTTACAGATTATCGAAAGATTCGTTCGAATCCGACCCAACATGAATTTTTAGCTAAAATGGTTTTTCGGGAGATAGAGAAAGATACAAAACTCTATTATCTATATTTGAATTTCAAATTATATACCTAAGACAAGAAGAAGAAATTCGTTTTAATTTTCCTAATTTCACGTAAAGGAAGAACTCACTCTTGTTGATAAAGGCTTCTTGATTCGTAATCAGGAATATAGGTAAAAAAAAGAGTTATCCTCAACTTTAGTTTTNCATGGGCTGGACCCCTCGTTAACCCATCTGCATCTCCACGGGCGGCCTCAGTGTCCGCCCTCTCGGCACCATCGCCCACTTCTCCAACAGCAGCCGATGAACCGCTCTCTGGAACACGGGCTGGGCTGGCGTCGGCAACAGCTCTCCTTTGGGGAACCGACCTCCCAGAACGGATAGCATCGGCCATAAAAACCGGCCTCGACACTTGACGGGGTTCACTTACCCTCTCGTCTTCAGTCGCTATCCCCTTGCCTGTTATCAACCGTCGTCTCTTTCTCTCTAGCGGCTCCTCACCTTCAGAAGTCTCCTCCATAGACCGCGGGGACGGCACTGAAGGAGTCGCTTCACTTGCGGACGCCGCCATAGGCGCAACCTCCTGCTGAGGAACCTCTGGAGCACCATCACTGAACGAGCCGCAGGGTATGTCTCCTCCATCAGAGTCGGTCTCCGCCCTAGGCGAGGTAACAACGACCTTCTTCTTCTTGGGGGCGCTCCGACCTGCCAACACGAGTAAGTCAGGTAACAAAACCTAAGGGAGCTTCCAAACCAAGGCCGAAGAATTACCTGACGGGCCGTACTGTTGAAGAAATGCAGCCCAGGTACGGCATTCCTCCGCATAAGGTATCAATCTTTCCACCCACGATTTAATACTGTCAATAAACTAGGGTGGAGAAGCCCTCGCTACAAAAAAAAAAGAAAGAAATCACAGTGGCCGAATGGTCAAGGTCACGAACAGTCATGAATTCTGCAAATAAAGGTACTCACGTTCTGGGTTCCATCTTTCCGGGAATCCTTCAGGGTTAGATACCAGGTGCTCCGTTCTGATGTAGAAGTACCTACGCCAGAAGAGGCGGTTGGCCTTGTCGTCAGACTTAACTACCAAACCCTTCGTGCCACGGCTTTTCAATTGCAACATGGTACCCCTCAGGTAACCAGGGCTGAATAACTATAAAAGATGATGAACCGAGACGCCGCACTCAGCCTTAGCTGCGTACGTGGTCAGAATCCTGCACACCTTCAAGGTGTAAGGAGTAAGCTGAGCCGGACACACATTGAAAAAACGGCAAAGCTCCTCCGCTAGAGGGTAAATCAGGAGACTATAAACGATCAAAAATGGGTACTCGTAAAATGTGCAGTACCCAGGCCTGTGCACATTGGCATAGTCCATCCTAGCCGGAGCCTTTTCCACATGGTCCGGAATGTTGTGTGTCGCTCGAAGGTTGTCTAGATGAGATTGCAATAAATCACTATGCTCCCAGGGAAGGGCTGGACTTTTCGTTTGAAAATCCTTTCGAATATGCATTTCCTTTGGGAGGACGTTGTCTACAGTAAGGGGAACGAGGGTCTTTTTCACTTCCTCCTCCTCACCGCCAGAGGAAGGCGGAACCCTAGATGGGTCAGTGTCCTTGGTCTTTTTACCACCTTGATGACGTTTTACCATGATGATTCTATTGGGGAAATAAGGCACTAACGACGAGAAATATGACTTCAAAGAAGTGGAGGAGTCTCACACGAAATAACGGTTACAAGAAAGAAAGGCAAAGAAGTAAACAAGAAAAATTTTTCCAAAGGTTCGAAAGATGAATCGGGTTGAACCTCTCCCCCATTTATAGGGTTAGGTTGCGCAGAAATCGAAGAGTCATGATTCAAAACGTGCGCGGGAAACCAAAATGTCGCATCGTCCTTTGAACCGCCTCGGGAGTAAGTATAATAGTGACGCATACAGGCGATGACGTCATTCCGAAAAGGAAGCCACGCGTCAGTGGCTCAACAACGTTATACATTTCGCCTCATTCACATTGCCGTCCCAGGTCGAGGTCAAATTCTCCTAAGACGAGGTTTGCATTTCCGCCCATTGAAGACGCATACTGAATGCGTCTCCAACGAACGGAGGGACTAACTGTATAGGGTCAAATTTGACCGTCAACGTCTCTACGCCAATGGGTACGCCCAGTGAGTATACGTCAACTAACGTAAGGGTACGACTTGGATGTGGGGACAAAAGCGACATCGTTTAAGACTCAGTGTCTTCACTAGGAAAACGTTACCTATTTTTGTCTCTTTTTGATTATTTCGAGGGAGGTCTCCTACTATATAAGGGAGACCTTCAAATTGTAAAGGATGGATGACTTTTGAAGAATACAACTCTCTCATTTTCTCCTACTCTCTCTCTATCTCTATCTCTAACGAATACTTTCTCTTGAGTTCATATTATCATTTTACACTATTAGATCTACAACAACAACTTCATTTTTCATCTCTAGGTCTATTATATTTGATTACGATTTACCCTTTCCTACTTTTGATTGTTCTTAAGCTTGCAAAGTATATCGATAACTTTTGAGAACCTTCGGGGAGCACCCCAGAGAGAGATTCAAACGAAGCTTCCTGTATCATATTGATCAAACTGTCGTAATATATCTCTGCTTCAGTAGTAATCAGATAAATATAGAAGACAGAATTCGCAGCATTAGTATGAAAGGCCATAAAATCTATATCTACAGACGACTTGTCATTAGCATTTCTCAGATGTAATATCTGACATAAAAGAAAGGAAGAGTAGGATAAACCACTTTAAAATCTGTGTGATTCAGATATTCAAAATGAAACATGGGGTATTTGATTGCTGATCACTGATAATGATTAGCATGGTCCACCAGAAAATTTTGTGGTATCTTGATCTCCCGCTTGATCTACATGTAGTGATGACAGTGGCATAAAGTTTTATAAAGAACGAAGACGCAAAGAACTGTTAACAATATACGGAAATGCATAATTCAAATGGTCAAAAAATAAAACAACAGTAATACCAACTACGCCTCATTCCCAAACAAGTTGGGGTCAGCGATATCAATCCTCGTTCCTTTCATTAAGCCCAATCATACCATCATCATTATCAAAGTATAATAGTGCAAGAAAATAACAACAACAACAACAACAACAACAATAATAATAATAATAGTAGCAGCAGCAGAAGTTCTCTACCAAAAAGCTCAAAAAATAGAGAAAAGAAAATGAATGCATAAAAAGAACATGTCTTGCAGATAATTAATAGCCTCGAACTTAGCAATAATCATGATCAACTTCAGCAAGTGTAACAGGATGACAAGCTCTTATAGATTATAGGCATCGAGGGAATTCATTTGGCAAAGTAATGACGGAGAAAGGAGATTCTAACCTGAACATTTCTTGTGAGCTCTGTGTAACCAAAAATTAGATTTTAACTCAAAGCTTGAATTTAAAAGAACACGGGTTACTGATAATCGGAAAATAATATAAAGAAAGAAATTTGAGAATAAGATATGAAAGCTAATAAATTAGGGTATATTGCAATAATGTTTTTCGTGTTTATAATTATTTGTGACTTTCCCTTTTATAGCCATTTTGGGAATACAGACTTTACCTTCGTCATAATAAGACAATTATGAGCAGTTAATGACTTTAAATGTTACGTTATGTAATCATATACATTAAATACATATTCTCTAACGTTTCTCGCATTTAATGCTCATTAAATGCTGTATCTGGGCTCTTATTTGCTGTCAGATTCATTTCTTTGATTCTTCACGATCTTTGCGGTTTAAAGGCCTTGAACGGGTACGAGCATTGAATGTCTCGCATGACTGCTCGTGTCTCTTCTGTTTAACTTGCTCGTGTCTGTTTTGTTTAACTTGCTCGTGTCTGTTGCTGCTCGTACCTATTGAACAACCTTAATTCTTTGACTGTTTGACCAGTCTACGTGTCATGACATGTCATCTCCAATATGCAAAGTAAATTTTTTCCAATACAGATAGTCCCCTCACTTTTCATTTATTCGTCAGTTGAATATTTGGGAAGTGGATTTCATAAAAGGAGAATTTTTGTCACCATTAATGTTGTGACAAAATTGATGCTTCAATGGTCACATCTATTTAATGTTCTTCACACGTGTTAACTCCTTATCGATTCTGCAACTTGCACCCATTTTAAGGTCCTTTTTTACAGCTCCACTATTCACGAAGTACCAGTTACCATTATTGTGACCCTCCATTATTGTGTTTTCACTTTTTGACGGTTACCTATAAATACAGTTTTACCTTTTAATTTTTTTCACACAAAACTCTTTCGAACACTCAAACTGTGCAAACTTTTATTCACTTCGCCTTCTTCCTCATCATGTCTTCTTCGAACCCTAGCCCTAGAAGAGCTCCTGCTTTAAAAAATTATCCCAATGCCCCTGCTAGACATAGAAGGGGTGGAAGACTTCGTAGTTTAGGATCTTCTCGTGGAGGTGGTTCTGCCATACCTTCTTCTAACCTTGGCTCTTCTTCTAGAACCAGGGGTTCTTTTATCCAAAAATCATCTTCTAAGGGCAAGGACACCTCTGAACAATTACAAGAGCCTTTGGTGGAGGAGATAGTTCCTAACGATTTTTCTTTTCACCATGATAGACAATCACTTCAAAGCCAAGTTGCAGGTCTAGATCGTGTTGATGCTTTCCCCACTTTGGTTACAGATCTTTTAGCCCCCATAGTTCACAAAGATTGCCACTGGAATGACAATTTTCCCATTGTAATCCCCAATCCATATCAAAGGATTACTTCATATATGACTGGACTCTCTTTCGTTTACACATACCCTTTTACTCTTGGGTTTAAACCAGCTATCAACCCAGTGATTCTCGATTTCTGTCGTTTCTTCAAGGTTTGTCTAGCACAGATTGGCCCGTTGGTATGGAGGGCTGTGACTTGTTTAAGACATCTGGCTAACTTAGCAGATGTTAACTTTACCTTCCCTCACCTAATTCACCTCTACTCCCCTAGGTTATTTCGTAATGGCGTTTTCACCTTAGTAGCTAGGAGTAAAAGGGTTTTGGTGAGTCCGGAAGATGACAAGGATCGTGGCTGGTATGCCCGATTTGTTGCTGCCCCCATAGTTGGTTTGGTGGGTAAAGAAAATGTTCCCTTCCCTGAGAAGTGGAATTTTGCACGTAAGTTCCTTACCCTTTCGCGTACCTCTTTCTTTCGAGTTTATCAATTTCTTTAACTTTGTTTCCCTCCTTTTTTTAAGGAACCATGGGAGTTGTGGAGAATATTCCCAATTTTCATGGTTGGGTAGATAAATTATTGAAGACTGCACCTATGGAGGCTAGGTCTTGGAAATAAATCTCCAGTATTTACGGTTGGAGAGTGAAGACTCACGGTAAGAGTTTCTATCTCTCTCGTATGTAAAAGTTCATTATTTTAACTTTCATCCTTCTCTTTGTTAGTATTTGCTATTCGAGGTGTTACCGCTGATAAAGTTGTGGCTTCTCGTTTAGGAACCCAACTTTCCTTAGAAAGTGCTCAAGATATTCTTCTGAAAAGAAAAACCACAGATGATGATAGCTCCGACGAAGAAGATGAAGGTGGTTCGTTGATGACAAGGCCAAGAGTTAGGAGACGTATCATTTCCGATGAATCTAAAACTTCCCCTCATCTTTCTCCTACCGGGCCTGTTAATCTTGTCTCCAATGATGACGTTGTCACCCCTCATGACACTCATGAGTCGATTAACCAGCTTTTCGTTAGTGGTTTTGAGAGTGGTGAGTTAGGACCTGTTTTGGATGAACCTCCCCTATCTTCCTCTTCAACTCCCATATCTTCAATTCCTTCTCTTCCTTCTTCTATCGTGCCTTTGGTTCCTTCCTTACCTGGTCCATTTGCTTCCGTACCTGTTCCACCTCTGTTTTCACTTCTTCTACCGCTCCTCCTTCTACTGTCCATAATACAGAAGTGGGTTCTACAAGTAGAAGGATTGCTATGAGGAGCGTGACTATCGAAGTTCCTGCTAACAACAGCCTCTTGAGGAAATCCGGTTAGGCGGATGTTTGGCTTGAGCCTTTAATAGGCCCAATTGAGAAAGAAAAAATGAATAGCCATAGTTGTCTAACTCTGATGAACGACATAGTTCATTCCACCTTGAAGGTATGTCCCTTCATCACTTTTTCCTGATTTTATTTTTTAGAATTCTAATTTTTCTTCCCTTATCATTTTCAGGATAACCTTATTGGCATAGAGCTGATGAGCAGAGTTTCTCTATTAGAGAAGGTGGCACGTGACTCTGAAAAGGCAGTTCTTGATTCAGAGAGGGCAGCTCGTGAATCTCAGTTGGAGGCAGCTACTTGGAAGGGTTTATTTGATAGTGCACAAATCACTATAGAAGATTTGCAAGAGAACAAGAATAACCTGGAACAGCAGGTGAGAGCCTTATCCTCAGAGCTTGCGGTTATCAGGGCTTCTTCAAGTCAGGTAGAGCGAGAAAAATACTGTCTTGAGGCTTCTTTGTCAGAGCAATTAACTAAGGCAAATGAGGAAATTAATGAGTTAAAAGCTCTTTTGAATCAAAAAGAAGTTTATGCTGGGGATCTGATGCAAAGTTTGACTCGGACACAAGAAGATCTGCGAACTTCTGAAAACAAGGTGCAAGCCTTGAAAAAATCTCATTCTTCTCTCCAAGCCTCTTACAACTCACCCCTGGATGAAAATGGTGGTCTCAAGAATGAAATTGCTGCTTGGGAAAGAGATTATGAGCTTCTTGAAGATAAGGTTGCAGTTGATGTAAGCTGGGATTTTCTGAACTCTCGTCGTGATGCCTTAGTTGAATCTAGCCAAGAAAACTTTAATCTGGAGTCAGAATTAGCTAAGGTGATGGAGACTATTGAAAAAGCTCAAAAACCACTAGACTTCCCTTCACCCGCGATTGAAGTTTTCGAAGCTGAAGTTCCCTGAGTTAATGCTCCCGTAGGTGAAGTTCCGGTGAGTGAGGCTCCCTTGGCTGAAACTTCTGCAGTTGAAGTCCCCATGAATACTGAAATTGCCTCGGGTGACGCACC
The DNA here is from genome assembly GCF_001879085.1 of Nicotiana attenuata. Lineage (NCBI taxonomy): Eukaryota > Viridiplantae > Streptophyta > Magnoliopsida > Solanales > Solanaceae > Nicotiana > Nicotiana attenuata. The sequence goes on along the minus strand of NW_017670247.1, from coordinate 1,855,820 downwards.
CTCTTCAAGCTCAATTGTGCCTTTTGTTGCAAGTCAAGTTGAAACTTCGTCAATTGATACTCCAATTGTTGTGGTTGAAGATCAACCCGCTTCTGTTGACGATGTTGTTCCAGTTGAGCCCGCTGATGATCCTTCTTCAGTCCTTTCCTTTTACTTAAAAAATTTATATCTGTTTTAAATTCCCTTTTTGCAGGTACCTATTTGGAAAACTATGTTAAAAGTTTTTACATTTGAGAGTTTTTGTAATCAAACCCTTGGCTATCACTTAACGGTTGATTTTAGAAGTACAAGTCCTCAAGTCTTGTTATGGGGCATTTTGTATAAACAATTCGATGACTAAGTTTTATACTTAGTCTTTATTTTTAAATATTAAGAAGTTTTTATTATCATTACTTCCGTCTGTTCTATTCTTGCCTTTTATTTTCAAGGACTTAAAGAATAGCCTGCATTTTTGTTCTTTTAAAAAATGCTTCTGTTAATCCCATGACTAAATAACATGAATTTTGTAAAAGAGGGCCCTTTTATATTTTGACACTTAATGAAGAAGACATCTCAATTTCATAATGGTGTTATCATACGATAAAAGAAATAGGAACACACATGTTTCTTGCAATAACTTTGACAACTTTTTATTTCTAAACCTTGACAAGTTTTGAGTAATATTTTACATGTATTTGAATTACATCTATAACTTTTTCGTAACAATTTTCCTTGTAACAGATTTATATAAACGAAGAACAATAGATACAGGATTTTTTCTTATAACCCGTTTTAGTACATAGTCTTTACCCTAACTGTTTTGGGGTACATAGGTCCCTTTAGCTCCAGAACATTATGAAGAGTTTGAGAGATGACTCCATTGTTCTCGTGGGAAAGAATACTATGATGAATGCCACGACTTCGTAACTTTCACTCCGTACTTGATTCTTCTAGGCTTTGATTTTCTAAATCTTCTTTGCCTTTTTTATACACGTGACTGTATATACTATGTAGTCCCCCAAGTGTTTGAGTGTTGAAGTATGAAGCCTCGAGCACTTGATAGTCTCCTTCACCTGGTATTTTCCTGAAAAGGAAATACATACCGGACTCGGGGGTGCGATTATAGATGAAGACTGCATAACCCGTATATACTTCTATCAGAATAATTGTAACCCTGGGCTAGGAATTTTAGTTTATTCCATTTTTCCTTACAGGTCGTGACTCATCATTTAGTACAGGTTAGCGTTTTGCCTATCATCTAAAATCGTTAGTAAAATCTTAACAATTCAAAAAATATAATTTAACATGGTGAAACCTGACCGTGGGTTTTTCCTTAAAAGTAGTATCTCTTCAAATGAACTGCATTCCAATGTGAAGGAAGCACCTTCCCGTCCATTGTTTCCAACTCGTATGCTCATTTTCCTGCAATATCTCGAACTCTGTAGGGTCCTTCCCAGGTGGGACTTAGTTTACCCGCGCTGGCTGCCTTTGTATATTGAAAAACCTTTTTAAGCACGAAGTCCCCAATTTTGAAGTATCTCAGGCGTGCTTTCCTGTTGTAATATCGTTCGATCACTTTTTTTGGTGCTGCCATTCTTATTAATGCAGCTTCTCTCCTGCCTTCCAACAAATCCAAATTGACCCGCATTTCTTTATCATTTGATTCTTGTGTTGCTTGTGAGAACCTTATGCTTGGTTCTCCTATTTCAACCGGGATTAGTGCTTCAGCTCCATAAACTAAAGAGAAAGGGGTTTCACCTATGCTCGTCTTTGTTGTCGTGCGATATGCCCATAAAACTCCGGGTAATACTTCAGGCCAATTACCCTTTGAGTCCTCTAATCCTTTCTTTAAATTGTTGATTATGACTTTGTTCGTTGATTCTGCTTGCCCGTTACCCACTGGGTGATAAGGTGTAGATGTAATCCTTTTAATTTGCCAACTCTCAAAAAACTCTGTGACTTGAGCTTCGATAAATTGAGGGCCATTGTCGCATACAATTTCCTTGGTACACCAAATCGCCAGATGATATTTCGCCAAATAAAATCTTTAACTTCCTTTTCTCGTACCTATTTAAATGCTCCTGCCTCCACCCATTTAGTGAAATAATCGGTAAGTATGAGAAGAAACTTTACCTGTCCTTTTGCTTGAGGTAATGGTCCTACTATATCCATTCCCCATTTCATAAATGGCCACGACGTAATGACTGGATGTAACAATTCTACTGGCCTGTGCATATTGTTACCATACCTCTGGCATTTATCACATTTAGCCACGAAACTTTCCGCTTCTTCTTCCATTTTAGGCCAGTGGTACCCTGCTCTAATCAAGGTTCTCACCAATGATCTTCCTCCTGCGTGATTCCCGCAATGCCCCTCATGTATTTCCCTCATTACATACTCCGTTTGAGAAGGTCCGAGGCATCTTGCTAAGAGACCACCGAACATTTTACGATAAAGGTTCCCCTGTTTTAAACAGTAACGAGCAGCCTTTTTTCGAAGTGTATGCACTTGTTTCTTGTCATCAGGGACGGTACCATACTGTAAAAAAGCAACAATTTCGTTTCTCCAATCCCAAGTTAAATTATTGAAATTTACCTTTCTTATCAGGTTCGAGAACTGAATGAAATAAATGTATAACTGAAGCGTTTGCATCATTTGCCACATCAGCTTTAGATGCGAGATTAGCTAAGGCATCTGCTTCAACATTTTCATCCCTTGATATTTGTATGACCTTCCAAGTTTGGAATTGCTTTATCAGTTCCCGTACCTTTTCCAAGTACTGTTGCATCCTTGCTTCCCTAACTGTGTAAGTCCCCAGCATTTGATTAACCACGAGTTGCGAATCACTTTTGATCACCACTTGATTTATACCAAGTTCTCATGCCAATCCTAGACCTGCAATCACAGCTTCATACTCCGCTTTATTGTTAATTATGGAATGACATTTAATAGTTTGCCTAATAGTTTCACCCGTAGGTGGTACTAAAACAATTCCTAATCCTGCACCTTTTACGTTAGATAAGCCATCAGTAAATAAGGTCCATATTCCTGGATTAGCCTCATTAAGTATCTGTACTTCTTTTTCTGTTTCTAACTACATCCCTTTGCTAAAGTCAGCCACGAAATCAGCTAATATTTGGGATTTTATTGCTGTTCTAGGTAGGTACGTGATTTCATATTCACTTAGCTCTATGGCCCATTTGGCTAACCTTCCTGACAATTCATGCTTATGCAATATATTACGTAAGGGGTATGCAGTTACTATAACAATGGGATGGCATTGAAAATATGGTCTTAACTTTCTAGATGCCATGATTAAAGCAAGTGCTAGTTTTTCCAATTGTGGTTACCATGTCTCTGCATCTAACAAAGATTTACTAACATAATAGATAGGAGATTGTTTACCCTGCTCTTCACGAACCAAAACCGCGCTTACCGCAACTTCTGAAACAGCAAGGTAGATGAAAAGTTTCTCCCCAGCCTTCGATTTTGCTAGCAAAGGTGGATTTGACAAGTATGTTTTCAAATTCCTAAGTGCATGTTGACACTCCTCATCCCATTCAAAATGATCCTGCTTCTTAAGGGCCGAGAAGAATTTGAAACATTTTTCCGATGATTTAGAAATGAATCTTCCCAAAGCTGCGATTCTTCCCGTCAGTATTTGAACTTCTTTCTTGTTTGAAAGTATATCAGGGATTTCTTCAATGGCCTTAATCTGTGCAGGATTCACTTCAATACCACGGTTAGAAACAAGAAAACCTAAAAACTTACCTGATGCCACACCAAATGCACATTTTTCTGGATTCAATTTCATATTATATTTTCGTAAAATTTTAAACGTGTCAGACAGGTGCGATATATGGTCTTCCGAATGTTGGGTCTTAACTAGCATATCATCTATATATACCTCCATGGTTTTACCTAAATGCTCTTGAAACATTTGGGTAACTAACCTCTGATACGTTGCACCTGCATTCTTAAGACCAAAGGGCATTACCTTATAACAGTAAGTCCCCCTGTCTGTTATGAAAGAAGTTTTTTCCTCATCTCCTGGATCCATCTTGATTTGATTATAGCCTGAATATGCATCTAAAAAACTTAATAGCTCATGCCCTGCAGTAGCATCAATTAATTGATCTATGTGCGGTAAAGGGAAAGAATCTTTTGGACAAGCTTTATTAAGGTCTGTGTAATCTACACAGACTCGCCACTTACCGTTCTTCTTTGGAACCACAACAGTGTTAGCTAACCAGTCAGGATACTTTACCTCACGAATTGATCCAATATTTAGCAATTTTTGAAATTCTTCTTGAATCACCTTATTCTTGAAAGTTCCTTGCTTTCTTTTCTTTTGCTTGACTGGAGGATATGATGGATCTTCATACAATTTATGGGTCATGACTTCCGGTGGTATCCCTGTCATGTCAGAATGGGACCAAGCAAAACAATCTGCATTAGCTTTTAAAAATTCAATCAATTTACGTTTTACCTCCGGGCTAAGATTAGCTCATATATACACTTTTCTCTCGGGCCAATGTATAAATAACACCACGGCCTCTAGCTCTTCTATCGTTGTTTTGATGTTCTCGTTCTCCTCCGGTTCTTAAATGGTATCGGATCTTGAATCCACATCTGTTTGCCTTTGTTCAGGTGAGGTTGACACCGTGTTACCCCCACCTAACTTCTGTAATTGCAATTTGTCTTTACCCTTAACAGTTGAATCTGCAACGGAATTGATGCTTCTAGATGTTTGTTGATCGCCTATGATTTGACATATTCTCCATGGAGATGGAAATTTAATAACTTGATGTAAGGTTGAAGGAACAACATCCATGTCATGAATCCATGGACTCCCAAGAATCATGTTGTAAGCCATTTCCATATCTACGACTTGAAATTTGGTGTCTTTAACTACGCCTTCTGCGAATGTAGTAAGTATTGCTTCCCCTTTCGTTACAACACTAGAGTTTTCAAATCCCGACAAAGTATGCGTTTTTGGAATCAATTTATCCTCCGCTTGCATCTCGCGCACTACACGTATCAAAATAATATTTATAGAACTACCTGGATCAATCAAAACTGGTTTCACGTTAGTTTCATGTACAAGTAAAGATATTACCAGTGCGTCGTTATGCGGAGTTAAGAGACCCTCAGTGTCTGCATCGTTGAATGTAATATTCTCTTCTTCCAGTACATGTCGCAACCGCTTCCCATGAGTGATTGTTATTTTGGAAGTCTTATTAGCTGCGGTATATGAGACACCATTGTATCTTCACCCCCACTTATAATATTGACGGTTCTTTTAGGCGAGGGTGGTTTCGGAGGCTCCTGTCTGTTCTTCATATATGCTTGTTTACCTTTTTCACTGAATAACTCAGTGAGATACCCCTGTTTTAGCAAGTGATCAATTTCACCTTGCAAAAATCTGCAATCTGCTATTTTATGCCCGTGGTCGTTGTGAAATTCACACCAATGATCAGGGTTTCGTCTGTTTGGATTTGATCTCATCTCCTTTGGCCATCATACCTTATCTCCCATGCTTCTTAGAACAGCTACGAGTTCAGAAGTGCTTAAATTAAAACTGTAACCCCCGAACCTTGCTTTTAGACTTCCATCATCGTCTTGTGACCCACGTGTATTCCGATCATTTCCAAACCTTGATGAGGAGCCTGATTCCCTATTTCTAGGTTTGTGATCGTACCTTTGATTATCTTGCCTTGACCGTGAGTCCTTTCCCGCAGGTCCCATGTAAGGCTCGTACCTGTTTTTACCGGATCTCTTTTCATTTTCCACACGCCTTGAGCTTACTTTTTCTTCTATTTTATGTCGTAAAATAATGTCTTCTTCAATCCGTATCTTTGTACTGTATCTGTTGTAGACATCATTCCATGTTGTTGCTGGGAATTCTCGAAGGCTTTCCTTGAGCCACCTTGTGGCTTCTGAACTCTTCTCATTCAAATTGCTGGTGAAGGCTATGGCTGCCCAATTGTCAGGTACTCGTGGCAATGTCATTCTTTCTCGTTGAAATCTATCCACGAAATCTCTGAGCAGCTCTGAATCTCCTTGCTTGATTTTGAAGATGTCCTCCATTCTTTTTTCAACTTTTTGAGCTCCCGAGTGTACTTTGATAAATAAATCTGCAAGCTAAGCAAAAGAATTTATAGAATTTTCAGGTTAGAGAGAATACCATGTTAGTGCCCCTTTAGTGAGTGTTTCACCGAATTTTTTGACCAAGACTGATTCAATCTCCTGCTTAGTCAAATCATTGCCCTTGACTCCTGTTGTAAATGCAATAACATGATCTCTTGGGTCTATTGTCCCATCATACTTTGGAATATCGGGCATCTTAAACTTTTTTGGAATTGGGAGAGGGGCGGTACTTGGCTTCCTTGACTGTTGAGAATATTTATCTATATCTACCCCCTTGATCACGGGTGGTACTCTGGGTATTTGTTCAATGCGGTCGTTTTGCTCCTTAAGCTGTTTCTGCAATGTTAGTACTAGATTTTGCAAATCAGAATTAATTGGATTACCTGGGTCTCCCTCCTGTGTTTCACTGGGGGTTCCACCGCTGCCTGAATTAACCAGTCCGGAATGAGGGTTCTCCAAAGTATTGTTATTTGGAGTAGGTGTGGGTGGAGCAGCAGGTAATTGACTAACAAAAGCTTGTAAAGCTTTGTTGACCTGAGTACCGATAAGTTTTTGTAAAGCATCATCCATAGCTTCAGCATTTTCAAATTGACCTCGTTCTTCTGTGTGAGATCCTTCAGGAGTGCCTTCACGAGATTGTCGTGGTGAGTCTCATGGTGTTTGATCTTGAATAGCATCATTTTGCGGATCTCCCTGATTTTGCTGATTGAGTAGGTTTTCTTGGATGTTGTCATTGTTGTTCGACATAGTTGATTCCACAAAAAAAATCAAGCTGAGATATAATTGATTATCAGATTCCTGATAACGGAACCAATTTGTTTAACCAAAAATTAATTTTTAAGTCAAAGTTTGAATTTAGAAGAACACGGGTTACTGATAAACGGAAAAGAGTATAAAGAAAGAAATTTGAGAATAAGATATGAAAGCTAATAAATCAGGGTATATTGCAATAGTGTTTTTCATGCTTACAATTGTTTGTGACTTTCCCTTTTATAGCCATTTTGGGAATACAGACTTTACCTTCGTCATAATAAGACAATTATGAGCAGTTAATGACTTTAAATGTTACGTTATGTAATCATATACATTAAATACATATTCTCTAACGTTTCTCGCATTTAATGCTCATTAAATGTTGTATCTGGGCTCTTATCTGCTGTCAGATTCATTCCTTCGATTATTCACGATCTTTGCGGTTTAAAGGCCTTGAACGGGTACGAGCATTGAGTGTCTCGCATGACTGCTCGTGTCTCTTCTGTTTAACTTGCTCGTGTCTGTTTTGTTTAACTTGCTCGTGTCTGTTGCTGCTCGTACCTATTGAACAACCTTAATTCTTTGACTGTTTGACCATTCTACGTGTCATGACACGTCATCTCCAATATGCAAAGTAAATTTTTCCCAATACAAGCTTAAACGACATTATCACTATAGTGCATAGATCAGCAACATTATAATACATGTCCACCAAAAGCCCTTTCAAACACCTGAGAGTACTCAGAAATTTTATTCAACTTAGGATCATAGGCCTAATGATATTCTCGTTTAAGTATGCAGGTCCTATTTTTGAACATAGGCGATATGGTACCCATTTTAAGTACACAAATCCTGTTCCTTTCTCCTTTTACTTTGTGTTTCCTTTTTCTGGTAAAAGAGTAAAGCTCTATTAGCTTTGGGGGCCGGGGAGGGGGGGGAGGGGGGGGGGGGGGGGGTGGTGTTAAATTTTTTCTGTGTTTAGTAAAGTCAGTGAAAAGTGCACATTCATGTATTCGTAATATAGTAATATCAATATTTCTTTATTTTTTATTTTTATTTTTGAAACCCCGCCCCACAAACCCCTCAGCCATGAGCTAACAGTGGCGCTTTCTTACTTTGCTCTCTTGGTGACTCAAATCCCAAACATCATGGTTGGAGGTGGAGGGGCTTTTTCACTGGGCTATCCCTCCCTTGTCTCGATATTTGACACTTTTACTGAAGATGGTAATGGTAGACACCCATATATTATCTTCTTTACATGGCTGGAACTCCTGATTATTCAGCCGAAATAGAATTTTACAAGCTTCTATGTAAGAGGTTCCATGCATATAGGCATGGATGTGATGTCGAGATTCCTGAAGTTCCATATAGAGGCTTTTAACTTGTTCTTTCTTCTTTCTCCCCTGCTCCTTCAAGGTTATTTCTATGTTCATAGTTCCTACATCACTACCTCAACAATTCTCATTTTAAAACCTTATTATACAAAACCTTTCCAGGAGATTAAAATTACCTTTGTCTTCCTTCTGTTTCCATGACATTTTTGGGGATGAAGGAGTGTATTGTGGTCATTGTTTGGACATTTATTTTGCATTCCAGTAGGATAAACTACTTAATTCATTGTAGAGAACAAGAGTCACCTGTTATCTTCGGGATCTTCTATTTTAAAATCAAACTTACCTCACATATGAGAAACCGAATCAAATAAAAGCTTACAGAGGAGATCAAAATTTACTTTTTGTCTTCTCGTTTATCAACATTGTAATTCATTGCAGAGAAAATAGTCACAATGTCATGCTCAGTACTTACTTTTTTCAAATCAAAATTGCCTCACATATTTGAAACCAAATCAAAAGCAAAACCTATGAATCAAATGTAACAAGAGATCAGATTCTTTTCTGTCCACACCAATTTGACATTTCTTGGAGGGTTACAAAGATGTGCCTTTGCATACTTTTTCAGAAGCAAGGGACGCGGCAACAACCATATTTCTAGAAGTAAATTGTGGATGAGGTTAATAACCGGTACTTGAGATTTATATCCACGCTAAAAAAGTTTCCACTCTAAGTTTTTTCCTTCATATTTCGCAAAGCATCAATTTACAATAGAGTAGCTAGCCAATAAAACTAACAACACATGCATTGGTTTGCATTTTGATGCGTGATACTTGTATTCTGCTTGGTCAAGCTTCTAAAATCTACTTATTTTGAAAAGTACTATTCGAAAAATAATTTTGCTGAGAAATAGATTGTGCGAGACTAGTCCTTTTGAAAAACACTTTTAAGCAGCAATTATAATTTGACCAAACTTTTAAAAAATACTTCAAAAAAGTACCTTTGTAAGACAAATTACTTTTTTAGCTTCTCAAAAACAACTTATACTTCTATTCTAAAGCATGTCTTCTCTTCTATAAACATGGCCAAACACTTTAGCTTTAGAAAAAAAACTGTTTGGCAAAAAACACTTTTGGCAAACAAAAAAGATTTAGCCAAACAGGCTATATGTCATGAATAAAATAGAGGTTTATCACAAAGTAAAGTAGTAAAATGGTAAAACTAGAGAATCGAACAACCAACCTATTTTCTTCTTTACAGCCTTAAGGACTTTGATATAGCATTTTTTATAATCCGTACTGTGATATCCCTCGAAGACCACTGTAATTCCCTATATCAAAGTCCTTAAGGCTGTAAAGAAGAAAATAGGTTGGTTGTTCGATTCTCTAGTTTTACCGTTTTACTACTTTACTTTGTGATAAACCTCTATTTTATTCATGACATATATTTTTCACAACCTTCTTTACCACCTCTCAATCATCCTGCTCCCTAAACAGCCAATTAGCAAACACAAAAATAATGTTTGCTTCATTTACAGAATAAATTACCCATTCAACGGCTAGGATTCGTAATCCCTTTGGGCGGATCACATTGAGATGACTGTAACCCGGGCTTTAGAGGATGGACAGGACTGCGCCAGTCGGCCAGTGTTTCCAACAAGACTCCGAGGAGCGGAACCGTAGTAGAGTTGACGGCGGCGAAGTCGAGCATGTACCTTCCGTTTTTGCTATGGCTGCGCCTGCGCATGAGAAAACAATGTGCCGGAACCAGAAGAAAGATGACGATGCAGCCGCGTGAATTGAAACGATATGCAGTAGGGGGGGGGGGGGAGTAGG